>NC_057806.1:222822010-222949377 GCF_018294505.1 Triticum aestivum
TTGTCTGCAACGGGGTTCTCAGCTCCTTTTCTATCAACTATATGCAAATCAAATTCTTGTAGTAAGAGAACCCATCTAATAAGTCTATGTTTAGCATCTTTCTTTTCCATAAGATATATAATAGCAGCATGATCAGTGTGGATAGTTACTTTAGAATCAACAATATAAGGTCTGAACTTAGCACAAGCAAATACAACTGCTAAAAGTTCTTTTTCAGTAGTAGCATAATTTCTTTGAGCATTGTCTAGAGTCTTACTAGCATAATGGGTAACATTTAATTTCTTATCAACTCTTTGCCCTAGAAGAGCACCTACAGCATAATCACTAGCATCACACATAATTTCAAAGGGTAAATTCCAATCAGGTGGCTGAACAATAGGTGCAGAGACTAATGCTTTCTTAAGTATTTCAAATGCTTCTACACAATCATCATCAAAGACAAATGGTATATCTTTTTGTAACAAATTAGTCAGAGGCCGTGAAATTTTTGAGAAGTCCTTAATGAACCTCCTATAAAATCCGGCGTGACCAAGGAAACTTCTTATACCTTTGATGTCCTTGGGACATGGCATCTTTTCAATAGCATCAACCTTGGCTTTATCAACTTCAATACCTCTTTCAGAAACTTTATGCCCCAAGACAATAACTTCATTAACCATAAAGTGGCACTTTTCCCAATTCAAGACAAGATTAGTTTCTTCACATCTCTGCAAAACTCGATCAAGATTGCTCAAGCAATCATCAAAAGAAGATCCATAGATGGAAAAGTCGTCCATGAAAACCTCACAGATCTTTTCAGAAAAGTTAGAGAATATAGCCACCATGCATCTTTGAAAGGTAGCAGGTGCATTACATAAACCAGAAGGCATACGTCTATAAGCAAAAGTACCAAAAGGGCATGTAAAAGTAGTCTTTGATTGATCTTTAGCCGACACAGGTATTTTAAAGAAACCAGAATGACCATCTAGAAAGTAGTAATGGGTATGTTTGCATAATATTTCTAGCATTTGTTCGATAAAAGGTAAGGGGTAATGATCTTTCTTAGTAGCCTTATTTAATTTGTGGAAATCAATTACCATCCTATAACCGGTAATAATTCTTTGTGGAGTCAATTCATCTTTATCATTAGGAACAACAATAATACCTCCCTTCTTAGGGACACAATGAACAGGACTTACCCACTGACTATCAGCAACGGGATAAATTATACCTGCCTCCAGAAGCTTTAGGATTTCTTTTCCTACCACTTCTTTCATTTTAGGATTCAGACGTCGTTGAGGATCACGAACTGGTTTGGCATCTGCTTCCAAATTTATTTTATGTTGACATAGAGTGGGACTAATGCCCTTAAGATCATCAAGAGTATATCCAATAGCAGCACGGTGCTTCTTCAGAGTTTCCAATAATCTTTCTTCTTCATGCTCTGAAAGGTTAGCACCAATAATAACACGATATATCTTCTTTTCATCAAGATAAGCATATTTAAGATTATCAGGCAACGGTTTAAGCTCAAACACGGGATCGCCCTTAGGTGGAGGAGGATCCCCTAGGATTTCAACAAGCAAATTGTGTTTTAGCATAGGTTCTTGTTTAAAGAATACTTCATCTATTTCCCTTCTTTCATTCATAAACATATCATTCTCATGGTCTAGCAAATATTGTTCTAAAGGATCATTAGGAGGTACGGCAATAGAAGCAAGACCAATAATTTCATCCTTACTAGGCAATTCTTCTTCACGATATTGTTTACTAAATTTAGAGAAATTAAACTCATGAGTCATATCATCCAAGCCAATAGTAACAACATTCTTTTCGCAGTCTATCCTAGCATTAACTATATTCAAGAAGGGTCTACCAAATAAAATGGGACAAAAGCTATCTTGTGGAGAACTAAGAACAAGAAAATTAGCAGGATATTTAGTTTTCCCGCACAAGACTTCAACATCTCTAACAATTCCCATTGCTGAAATAGTATCTCTATTAGCAAGTTTAATTGTGACATCAATATCTTCTAACTCAGCAGGTGCAATTTCATGCTTGATTTCTTTATACAAGTCATAAGGTATAACACTAGCACTAGAACCCATATCACATAAGCCATGATAACAATGATCTCCTATTTTAACAGAAATAACAGGCACACTTACCACAGATCTATGTTTATCTTTAACACAAGGTTTAGCAATTCTAGCAGTTTCACCACAGAACTGAATAACATGCCCATCAATATTATCAGACAAGAGCTCTTTAACAAGAGCAATATTAGGTTCAACTTTAACTTGGTCCGGAGGTGTATATATTTTAATATTGTTTTTATGAACCACAGTTGAAGCTTTAGCATGATCCTTTATCTTAACAGGGAAAGGTGGTTTCTCAACATAACAAGTAGGAACAATAGGATCATTATAAGTGACAATCTTTTCTTCAACTTTAATAGGTGCAGCTACTTTTACTTCTATGGGAGGATGATATTTAAACCACTTCTCCTTAGGGAGATCAACATAAGTAGCAAAAGATTCACAGAAAGAAGCTACTATCTTAGAATCAAGTCCATATTTAGTGCTAAACTTACGGAAAACATCAGTATCCATGAAAGATTTAACACAATCAAACTTAGGTGTCATACCTGACTCCTTACCTTTGTCGAGGTCCCAATCTTCAGAGTTGCGTTTACTTATATCCAATAAATCCCATTTGAATTCAATAGTCTTCATCATAAAAGAGCCAACACAAGAAGTATCAAGCATGGTGCGATTATTTTCAAAAAGCCGAGCATAAATTTTTTGAAGAATTGTTTCTCTTGGAAGCTCATCATTGGGGCATGAATATAACATTGATTTAAGCCTCCCCCAAGCTTGAGCGATGCTTTCTCCTTCGTGAGGCCAAAAATTATATATATAATTGTGATCACGATGAACAAGATGCATAGGGTGATACTTTTGATGAAATTCCAATTTCAATCTTCTATAGTTTCATGATCCCATATCATCACATAGCCTATACAATGTCAATGTGTCTCCCTTCAAAGATAAAGGGATGACCTTCTTCTTAGCAACATCATCGGAAATACCTGCAAGCTTAAATAATCCAGAGACTTCATCCACATATATTAGGTGTTCATCAGGATGCTTTGTTCCATCTCCAGTAAAAGGATTAGCTAGCAGTTTTTCTATTATACTCGAAGGATACTCATAAGGAATTTCATTTTCAATAGGTTCAGTAGGTTGAGGAGCAACTCTTTGCTCTACTGGTCGGGGTGAAGATACCCCGAACAAGCCCCTCAGAGGATTACTTTCCATAGTAACAAGTGGCAGTAAATTTCAGCAGACTATATAAATTTTTCCTTACCAAATTCCACCTACCAAACGTGCTTCACTCCCCGGTAACGGCACCAGAAAAGAGTCTTGAGGACCCACAAGTATAGGGGATCTGTCGTAGTCCTTTCGATAAGTATGAGTGTCGAACCCAACAAGGAGCAGAAGGAAATGATAAACGGTTTTTAGCAAGGTATTCTCTGCAAGTACTGAAATAAGTGGTAACAGATAGTTTTGTAATGAGATAATTTGTAACGAGCATCAAGTAAGAAAAGTAAATAAAGTGCAGCAAGGTGGCACAATCCTTTTTGTAGCAAAGGACAAGCCTGGACAAACTCTTATATAAGGAAAAGTGCTCCCAAGGACACATGGGAATATCGTCAAGCTAGTTTTCATCATGTTCATATGATTCGCGTTCGGTACTTTGATAATTTGATATGTGGGTGGACCGGTGCTTGGGTGCTGTTCTTACTTGAACAAGCATCCCACTTATGATTAACCTCTATTGAAAGCATCCGCAACTACAACAAAAGTATTAAGGTAAACCTAACCATAGCATGAAACATATGGATCCAAATCAGCCCCTTATGAAGCAACGCATAAACTAGGGTTTAAGCTTCTATCACTCTAGCAACCCATCATCTACTTATTACTTCCCAATGCCTTCCTCTAGGCCCAAATAATGGTGAAGTGTTATGTAGTCGACGTTCACATAACACCACTAGTGGCTAGACAACATACATCTCATCAAAATATCGAACGAATACCAAATTCACGTGACTACTAATAGCAAGACTTCTCCCTTGTCCTCAGGAACAAACGTAACTACTCACAAAGCATAAACATGTTCATAATCAGAGGGGTATTAATATGCATAAAGGATCTGAACATATGATATTCCACCAATTAAACCAACTAGCATCAACTACAAGGAGTAATTAACACTACTAGCAACCTACTAGCACCAATCCTGGACTTGAAGACAAGAATCGGATACAAGAGATGAACTAGGGTTTTGAGATGAGATGGTGCTGATGAAGATGTTGATGGAGATTGCCCTCTCCCGATGAGAGGAGCGCTGGTGATGACAACGGCGATGATTTCCCCCTATAGAGGGAAGTTTCTCCGGCAGAACAGCTCTGCCGGAGCTCTAGATTGGATCCGCCAAGGTTCCGCCTCGTGGCGGTGGAGTTTCGTCCCGAAAGGTTTCTTCCTATTTTTTTCTCGACGAAAGACTTCATATAGGAGAAGATGGTCATCGGAGAGCCACCAGGGGGCCCACGAGCCTTGGGCGCGCCCCCACCCTCGTGAGAAGGGTGTGGGCCCCCTGGTCTTCATCTTTGGCGAGGATTTTTCATTATTTATTATAAGGTGTTCCATGGAGTTTCGGGACTTTTGGAGTTGTGCAGAATAGGTCTCTAATATTTGCTCCTTTTCCAGCCCAGAATTCCAGCTGCCGGCATTCTCCCTCCTTATGTAAACCTTGTAAAATAAGAGAGAATAGCCATAGTATTTGTGACACAATGTGAAATAACAGCCCATAATGCAATAAATATTGATATAAAAGCATGATGCAAAATGGACGTATCAATGGTCTGGCTGGCGGTGGGGTAGTACTTCATAGTGAAGCGTGCTAAGCAGAGCTGCTAGCAGCAGGAGGCGGGAGCAGGTGGTCCTGGCAGTGCTGGAGGAAGAACACAAGAGACTGAAGATGGATGCTGGTCGTTGGATGCAAATCCAATGGCTATCGATGTTCGAATCATTTGTTAACTAAGTTGACAACGACTTGCGTTGGCTTCAACCTGTTGGCCCACATTTCAGCCTCCAAAAATGTGGCACAGATTCAACCCATTTTTTCAGAATTACAGTCCATTTGATCTTTTTTTAGAATTACGATCCATTGCTAGGCTGGGTGAACAAATAATTGTACCATCCATGTGGCCCATTTTTGAAAACCTACAGACAATTTTCACTTTCTCGAAATACATGAATTTGCTGGACTAGCTGAACAAATAATGTAGCATCCATGCGGCCCATTTATTTTTTCCTAAAAAATTACAGCCCATTTGCACTTTCTCAAAACACATGATTTTGCTGGGCTGGTTCTAATTATAATGTTGGGTTGGGCGCAACAATGTTATCAAAAAATAAATAGGGGCTGAGCATTTTGTTACAAATATATTTAAATAATAATTGCTTTATTATTACATTGGTCCTTAAATCTTACCAAGCTTTTGTACACAATCACGAGGATTTTCGTTGCCAATTTAAAGAAATCTAGGATTTTATTGTTAAAAATTTATTTTTATAAGTTAATAAGATGTGGGATATTTTTTCTTATATATGTAAGTATCTGTTAAATATATGATTACAATAACAATAATATGTAATAACATATAAAATAATATAAATATATATAATGTAGTTAGAAGGGAAACATAAGTTGGACCTGGCATTCCTATTCTTATATAGAAATATAGAACAGACCTATGCGTTTTCTTAAAAAAAATACATAAGTTGGGCTGCGGATGTTTCAGGAAAAATGAAATCTTGGATGGGAGGTCCATAGGCCGATCGATCCATGACAGTCCTCAAGAAAATACAAACCGGCATGTTGTGGGCTGCGCATGTTAAAAAACAAAGCCTAGACGGGGCATCCCACAGCCCAGGTGATACTTGCTGGCCCACAGATAATAAATGATACCTGCCATCCCCGACTTCATTATAAATTTATCTCCTTTAGTAACTACGTTGAAGCACCTAAAAAATGTAACTATGTTGACAAACCCACGGGCTCCAACGTCAATATAGCATTAGGAGGAAGTATTTTTCCAATGAGGCACTTATACGTCTCCAACGTATCTATAATTTTTGATTCTTCCATGCTATTATATATTCTGTTTTGGATGTTTAATGGGCTTATTTATACACTTATATATTATTTTTGGGACTAACCTATTAACCGGAGGCCCGACCCAAATTGCTGTTTTTTGCCTATTTTAGTGTTTCATAGAAAAGGAATATCAAACGGAGTCCAAACGGAATGAAACCTTCGGGAGTGTGATTTTTGGAACAAACGTGATCCAGAGGACTTGGAGTGGAGGTCAAGCAACCATTGAGGAGGCCACGAGGCAGGGGGCGCGCCTACCCCCCTGGGTGCGCCCTCTCCCCTCATGGGTCCCTCGTGGCTCCACGGACCTACTTCTTCCTCCTATATATACCTACGCACCCTGAAAACATCCAGGAGCACCACGAAACCCTATTTCCACCGCCGCAACCTTCTGTACCCAAGAGATACATCTTGGGGCCTTTTCCGGAGCTCCGCCTGAGGGGGATTGATCACGGAGGGCCTCTACATCAACTCCATGGCCCCTCCGATGATGTGAGTAGTTTACCTGAGACCTTCGGGTCCATAGTTATTAGCTAGATGGCTACTTCTCTCTCTTTGGATCTCAATACAAAGTTCTCCTTGATTCTCTTGGAGATCTATTCGATGTAATCTTCTTTTGCGGTGTGTTTGACGAGATCTGATGAATTGTGGGTTTATGATCAAGACTATCTATGAACAATATTTGAATCTACTCTGAATTCTTTTATGTATGATTGGTTACCTTTGCAAGTCTCTTTGAATTATCAGTTTGGTTTGGCCTACTAGATTGATCTTTCTTGCAATGGGAGAAGTGCTTAGCTTTGGGTTCAATCTTGGGGTGCTCGATCCCAGTGACAGTAGGGGAAACGACACGTATTGTATTGTTGCCATGGAGGATAAAAAGATGGGGTTTATATCATATTGCATGAGCTTATCCCTCTACATCATGCCATCTTGCTTAAAGCGTTACTCTGTTCTTATGAACTTAATACTCTAGATGCATGCTGGATAGCGGTCGATGTGTGGAGTAATAGTAGTAGATGCAGGCAGGAGTCAGTCTACTTGTCATGGATGTGTTGCCTATATACATGATCATACCTAGATATTCTCATAACTATGCTCAATTATATCAATTGCTCGACAGTAATTTGTTTACCCACCGTAATACTTATGCTATCTTGAGAGAAGCCACTAGTGAAACCTATGGCCCTCGGGTCTATTTTCCATCATACAAGTTTCCAATCTATTTTATTTTGCAATTTTTACTTTCAATTTATATCATAAAAATACCAAAAATATTTATCTTACTATTATTATCTCTATCAGATCTCACTCCTGCAAGTAGTCGTGAAGGGATTGACAACCCCTTTATCGTGTTGGTTGCGAGGTTCTTATTTGTTTGTGTAGGTTCGAGGTGACTCGCGCGTGGTCTCCAACTGGATTGATACCTTGTTCTCAAAAACTGAGGGAAATACTTATGCTGCTTTGCTGCATCACCCTTTCCTCTTCAAGGGAAAACCAACGCATACTCAAGAGGTAGCAAGAAGGATTTCTGGCGCCATTGCCGGGGAGATCTATGCCAAGTCAAGACATACCAAGTACCCATCACAACTCTTATCCTTTGCATTACATTATTTGCCATTTTCCTCTCATTTTCCTCTCCCCCACTTCACCCTTGTTGTTTTATTCGCCCTCTCTTCCTTTCACCCTTTTTCCGTTCGCCTTCTTCATGTATGTATCTTTATTTTTGTTTCCATGTGCCTTCTATTTGATTACATCTTTGCTTGCTAAAAAACTATTGACATGGATCCACATAAAGTGTTCTACTTGGATCATTTTCGATCCTTATGCGCTCGTGCTGAAAGCCCAACTAGCCCAGTTGGTGGGAAATCTTTAGATGAGCATGCTCATTTTGCACGTCACTGTTTTTCTAAAAAAGGGAGACTCTTGTGGGATCAAATAAATAGATTGCATTGTTATGCTTGGAATTCTTGTGAAATTTTTGATCTTACTTGTTGCTCTAAGAACCCTTAAAAACACCTACCCTACCTATGTGAGTTTAATGATAATGAAATCTTATCTTCTTATGCAAAGGGTGTTTATAGTTACTATGATATCGAACAAATTGAAGAATATGTTGCTTTTAAGGGTGCTTATGAAGTTGCTTCTTTGATTGAAAAGTATGATATTACGCTTTACGAATTTGAAATTTTTGACATACTTAAATATTGCCATGAAAACTATGCTCATAATGTCTATGTCAAAGAATTTATTGAAAAAATGACCATTGCTTCGAAAGAAAATAATGATATGCATGAATCTATAGATAATTATGTTTCCGATGATTTGATTGAAATATCCCTTGATTAACATGATGCTTTCTATTCTTGTGGCCATGATGCCAATATTTATGAAGATGAGTTTGCTATAGTTCCTTATGTTAAACATGAGATCGTTGCTATTGCACCCATACTTGATAGTTCCTTCGATGAAAAGCATGATTGCAATGATGTTATCATAAATTCTCTTAATGTAAATTTTGTCAATGATATGCAAAACCTCAAGCTTGGGGATGGTAGTTTTGCTATGACTACTATTTGTTGCAATGATCATGATTGGGGTGATTCTTCTTTTCATCTCGAAAATTTATTTAAGCCCCATGATGAATATGAGATTGATAATGGTGTTTGCAATATTATTGAAAGTGGGTTCGGAAGAGTGTCAACTTTAGATCCCACACATTTTGAGAATGTTCGATCTTATGAAGTTTTTGATAAAAGTGGGTTTGGAGAGGTTGTGACTTTAGTTAATGTTAATCCCACTATTTTGGAACAGTGTCAACTTTGCATACATGTGGATCTTGTTAAGAATATGTTTCATGATAGATATATTGTTGAATTTTCTTATGATCCTACATGATTATTATGAGAGAGGAAAGTATGGTTGTAGAAATTTTCATGTTACTAAATTGCCTCTTGTTATGTTGAGATTGCTATTGTTTCGTCCCGCTTCCTTACATATGCTAGTTTTTGCTTGCCTTGATAATTTGTTTTCCTATAAGATGCCTATGCATAGGAAGTATGTTAGACTTAGATGTGTTTGTCACATGTTTTATGATGCTCTCTTTGTGCTCCAATTCTCGTATTTCATGTGAGCATCATTGAAATCTTAATGCCTAGCTAGGGGCGTTAAACGATAGAGCTTGTTGGGAGGCAACCCAATTTTATTTTTGTTTCTTCATATTTGTTCCTGTTTAGTAATAAGTAATTTATCTAGCCTCTGTTTCGGTTGTGTTTTCGTGTTTAATTAGTGTTTGTGCCAAGTAGAACCGTTGGGAAGACTTGGGGGAAGTCTTTTTGATCTTGCTGTAAAAAACAGAAACTTTAGCGCTCACGAGAATTGCTACCATTTTTTACTGGAGAGTGATATTTAGTTAATCATTTTTGCAGATGATTAATAGATAAATTCCTCACGTCCAGCAATTTATTTTATAATTTTTGGGGTTCCATAAGTATTTCAAACATACAGATTACTACAGACTGTTCTGTTTTTGACAGATTCTGTTTTTCGTGTGTTGTTTGCTTATTTTGATGAATCTATGGCTAGTAATAGAGTTTATGAACCATAGAAAAGTTGGAATACAGTAATTTTAACACCAATATAAATAAAGAATGAGTTCATTACAGGACCTTGAAGTGGTGGTTTGTTTTCTTTTACTAACAGAGCTCCTGAAGATTTTCTTTTAAGTTTTGTGTTGTGAAGTTTTCAAGTTTTGGGTATAGAATTGATGGATTATGGAACAAGGAGTGGCAGGAGCCTAAGCTTGGGTATGACCAAGGCACCCCAAGGTAAAATCCAAGGAAAACCAAAAGCCTAAGCTTGGGGATGCCCGGAAGGCATCCCCTCTTTCGTCTTCGTCCATCGGTAATTTTACTTGGAGCTATATTTTTATTCGCCACATGATATGTGTTTTGCTTGGAGAATCTTGTATGATTTGAGTCTGTGCTTTTTATTTTACCACAATCATCCTTGATATACACACCTTTTTGGAGAGACACACATGAATTGGAATTTATTAGAATACTCTATGTGCTTCACTTATATCTTTTGAGTTGGATAATTTTTGCTCTAGTGCTTCGCTTATATCTTTTAGAGCACGACGGTGGTTCTGTTTTATAGAAATAATTGATCTCTCATGCTTCACTTATATCATTTTGAGAGTCCTTTAGAACAGCATGATAATTCACTTTGGTTATAAATTTTAAATGCTAAGAGAAGTTGGATGCTTGATAGATTGTTTTGAGATATAAAGATGGTAATATTAGAGGTGTGCTAGTTGAGTAATTGTGAAATTGATGAATACTTGTGTTGAAGTTGCCAAGTCCCGTAGCATGCATGTATGGTAAACATTACGTGACAAATTTGAAGCATGGGGTGTTCTTTGATTGCTTTCCTTATGAGTGGCGGTCGGGGACGAGCGATGGTCTTTTCCTACCAATCTATCCCCCTAGGAGCATGCGCGTAGTGCTTGGTTTTGATGACTTGTAGATTTTTGCAATAAGTATGTGAGTTCTTTATGACTAATGTTGAGTCCATGGATTATACGCACTCTCACCCTTCCATCATTGCTAGCCTCTTCGGTACCGTGCATTGCCCTTTCTCACCTTGAGAGTTGGTGCAAACTCGCCGGTGCATCCAAACCCGTTGATATGATATGCTATATCACACATAAGCCTCTTTATATCTTCCTCAAAATAGCCACGATACCTACCTATTATGGCATTTCCACACTACTAGGAAAAGGCCTACTAGTGGCGCACCTATTTTGCCTACTAATGGCGCACTACACGTGCGCCACTAGTATCACGCCATTAGTATTTTTTACTAATGGCGCACCTCTGGTGCGCCATTAGTATCAGGTATACTAATGGCACACCATGCAGTGCGCCATTAGTATAGCCCACGGTGCGCCATTAGTATGCCTCCCAGGGGCCATATTTACCCATGTGCTTTGGCATACTAATGGCACACTAGTGGATGATGCGCCATTAGAGTCCTTTTTGCAGTGCGCCATTAGTGTGCTGAGTGGTACGCCACTAGTATGAATATTAGGGATTATTTTTCTTTTCTGATATTTGCACAGGTTACAAAACATATTAATGCACATAATATAGAGAGCACAACATATAAACAGCAGATTCATCGAATACAATAAAAGATTAGTCTTCGAATACAATTCATCATATTAGTCTCCGAATTCAAAAGACCGAACAAAGATAGAACATTACAAGTCTCGAGACCGCGAGTAGCGAGTTTGTCGGAAGTAATACTAATCCTAACAAGTCCTACTAATCATCATCATACAACTTCTACTCGTTATTAATAACAAGTCATACGATCATCATCTTGATAGTCATCGAACCAACCCTACTTAATTGTTCTTAGCACATGATCATCAGTATTAGGCAGGACCTAAAATGGCATAAAACAATATAGACCCTGACTCTCCATTATGGAGAATGGAGATCATCCTGTCTCCAATTCTTGCGCTTCGCTTCCTTTTGCTTCCAAGAAACTCCTTACGACTGTCCATACATTTTTTCCATCCTTTGATTTGTATGTCTCCACTTCTTTTAGAAATCTGGTATGGACAATTGAGATTCGTAGGATGACCTGCCTGTATATTCAAAACATTAAGGCTACCTTTCTGATACATCAAATGAGGCACACAATTCTCTGGGATTATCTGTTGAAAAACATAGTAATAAAGTCATAGTTAGCAATGATGTACTAGTTTTAGAAGTATGCAAAAGATGCACAGATGTCGTAATAGTAAAAAATCTTACCAGGGTATCTCCATGGTAGTTACCATAGTTGAACACATGCACTAGTGGCACGTATTGACCATAATGTTGAGGAGTTTGATTGTAGATATTGTAATTCTCAATGTCAGTACAATATCTGACCAGGTGGTTTTTCTCCTTGTAAGTTGTTAATTCGGAGCCATCGGTGTAGTGGGTTTTGTCTACCATCTCCCACACATTCTTTGAACAATGAAAATAAGCTGTCAATGGAAATAAGCTGTCAACTATTTTGAAATAAACAATATAAATTAGCTAATAACTATGTTTGAGAAACTCACATAGCAGTAGAATTGGAGGCGTATCAACAAGGACCCAAATGTCCGTATTGTCTTGCTCCATTTTAGGATCACCAAGATCCATGGTGACAAGCATACCCTCATCATAACCATACATCTTGCAAAATGCTTCCCAATTTTTGCAACCAAAATGGGTTATGCTCCCAGAATTATACGGATTTACTTCAAAATCCACATCGTGATGAGTCCTTAGGTGAATTTTCTTTGTTTTAGAAATTTCATGGTCTTCAAAATCCATCCTCTCCAAGACATAGCGTCTTCCATGGCATGGGATAAGCTATACTCGAATTGTAAAAGATGAAAATTACACGTTGAAATAGTTGAAGTCATGCTTAATTATGAAAATAACACTTATCGGTGTTGTGTACCATTTCAACTTCGAAGGTCTCCTCGAGCTTAATGCTGAAGCACCGATCATCATCCAGGTGAGGCATGTCGCACAGACCTCGATCGTCGTGGCACCAGCCGCACTCCCCCGGGAGACTTTCGTCGTCCGATGACGACATATCCTACGTTCATAATTCAAAACTACATCATCTCTTGCACTGGGTCCAATAAGATAATCCACAGTGTGGTGAAAACACGCCCTTCGAACTGGTTTGAGCTATTGGTGAATGTAGATGGTCTAAGATTTTCAGTAGTAAGAAGT
The DNA here is from genome assembly GCF_018294505.1 of Triticum aestivum. Classification (NCBI taxonomy): domain Eukaryota; kingdom Viridiplantae; phylum Streptophyta; class Magnoliopsida; order Poales; family Poaceae; genus Triticum; species Triticum aestivum. The sequence continues at coordinate 222,835,003 of NC_057806.1, forward strand.
GAAGTGTTAATTTTGAGAGCACATGGTTAGGATGAGTGGTTCCTCTTTCCTGTTTAGCTTTACAATAGAATATTGTTAGTCATGCACACTTATGCATTTTCAGCCAGGCCTAGTGGAGTTGGCCTAAAAACATTTCTTTCTTTAAGCCTGCTACATCCATGTCAAGTATTTATGGTCAACGGTTAGCAGGGCCATCCAAATAGAATATGTGGTATGGGCTTTTTTAGTAGGTCATCCTACTAGATTAGGGTTTATCGATGACGAGCAACTGACATTAGTAATAACTATGAGTTGATATCACACTTCTATATGTATAACACAAGAGGCAGTTGATCCTACTTAATTAAGTACTAAGATACCCCGGCCCATGCATTAGTCGCAAGTACCCCATATGTCCTATTTTTAGCAAAGTCATGCTAAAATTCACGGAAAAATTCAGCATGACCTTTGCTGAAAATAGGACATATGGAGTACCCGAATTTGCCGGAACGGAAGTTAATCAACATTCCAGCAAACTCAAGGGCCTCTCGGGGTACCTGCAAAATCATCATGACACGATGGTCGGAGACATGACCTTTGCTGAAAATTGTTTTCTGTAAAAGATGATCATGCCAGCCAGCCTGGCAGGTGATTGTCACTCAAATTAAGCTGGGCTTAGACTGACTGAAGCATCTGTCTTCCTCCCTTTCTTTTTCTCTCTTCCTTTCACATTAACTTTACTTTCCAAAGGAAATAAAAATACAATGCATACATACATACTAAAGCAGGTAGATAGATAGTTACATAGATGAGCATGTTCAGTTTACAAGAATGAATATAAACAAGCAAAGAATGCATGCATGCATATCAAGCCTGCCTTCTCTAGTCATGCCAAATAAGATACTCCTCCTCATCATCATATAAAAAAATGACCAATCAGCACATGCATCAATATGCTGCTCTCCTCTGCTATTACTTCTCTGCTGCTACAAACATAACCACGACAACAATAACAACTAGTGACCACCAACCAATAGCAGTCTCATTCACCACACAATTCAACCAGACAACACAGACAGACTTTCAGGGATGGTTTGATTAGAAGAAAAATCAAGCTTGCAGATTTAAAATATGGTTTGACACAAGGCATGTTTGCTTATTTCAAGATATCGAACAACCTTCATTTGAGCCAAGGCAGATAACTTTTAAGCTATGCCACTGAAGAATAAGGACGCCAAATAGAATATAGTCAGCACCATATTATATTATGCTCCAATGCATCAGAAAATTTACATCAGACCAATTATGCTCATTTTTCAAACTCCTGAGCTTGCAACTTTGCACCCCCTGCCTAATAGATTAGACGTACTAATTAAATCTTACACCCTATCCATCGAGTTTCACACTGACAGAAAGAACATCACATTTATCATCAAATGCTAAGCTAACATCATTCAAGCGCTTCAATTGACAAATTTGCATAGCAAAGGAGCTCACCGTCCGGTGACGAGGCAGAGGCAGGTCGGCAGCGGCCGGCGTTGAAGAGGGGGTGCATCGTCGACCAGGGCGGTGAAGAGGGGGGCGTCGGCGTCTCGCCTGGATGCTCTGCATGACGGGGGACGGGGCGGCATCCGGAGGCAGAGGAGATGGTGGGCACGGCCCTGAACTCGGGGTTGTCGGTGGAGGAGGAGATGGTGCGGGGAGCCGGCGGCGGGCGGCGTCGTCGGCGGCAGGGCTGGATTGGGGGGTGGGGGAGGAGGAAGGCGGCGGTGGTCTGGTGGGAGTCGGGGGTATCGGGGCCGGTGGGGCGATGGGTAGCGAGGCACCGGGGCGTTGGGGCGGTGGTGGTCGGGTGCGGCGGGGGCACGAGCACGCACGGCGGGGGCAGCGGGCGCAGTGGATCAGAAGGGGGATTGGGGATTTTAGTGGGGGAGGCTTAGCAATGGCGCACCCCCTAGCGGTGCGCCATTAGAAATTATTATTTTTGGATAGCAATGGCGCATCACCTGGAGGTGCGCCATTAGTAATCTTTTTTTCGATAGCAATGGCGCACCCCCTAGCAGTGCACCATTAATAATTTTTTAGATAGCAATGGCGCACCAGCCAGCGGTGCACCATAAGTAATTTTTTTGTTGCATCTAATAATTTTTTAGAAAATGAATATGAATATGAAACAGTAATAAATTTTTATAAAAAACAGTACTAATTTTTTTAAAAAAATATCATCAAATTTGTTATTTAAAAATATTTACGAATATAAAAAAATATCATCAAATTTGTTATTTGAAAATATCATCAAATTTGTTATTTGAAAATATAATCAAATTTGTTTTTTTATTTTCAGTTGCATTCATTTGTGACAGTGGAGCGGGGGAGGGTGCGGGGGGTCCTCGGCGGCGGTGGAGCGGAGGAGGGTGCGGTGGGTCGTCAGCGGCGGTGGAGCAGGGGAGGGGTGCGGTGGGTCGTCGGTGGCGGTGGAGCGGGGGAGGGTGTGGGGGTGTCGTCGGCGGCGGGGGAGCGGGGGAGGGTGCGGTGGGTCGTCGGTGGCGGTGGAGCGAGGGAGGATGCGGGGGTGTCCTTGGCGGCGGTGGAGCGGGGAGGGTGCGGTGGGTCGTCGGCAGCGGTGGAGCGGGGGAGGGTGCGGGGGTGTCCTCGGCGGCGGTGGAGCGGGGGAGGGTGCGCTGGGTCATCGGCGGCGGTGGAGCGGGGGGGATGGGGGGGTCGTCGGCGGTGATGGAGCGGGGGAGGGTGCGGGGGGTGCTCGGCGGCGGTGGAGCGGGGGAGGGTGTGGGGGTGCTTTTGGTGCGCCATTAGTAGTTTTGCAAAAAAAAATTATAGTAGTGGCGCACTGTGTGGCAGGTGCGCCATTACTAGTTAAAACTAGTAATGGCGCACTTTGCCCTGGTGCGCCATTAGTATTTCTGGAAAAAAAATTATTACTAGTGGCGCACCGAGGGTCTGGTGAGCCATTAGTGTCTATCACACTAATGGCGCACCAACACATGGTGCGCCACTGCTATATAGTAGTGGCGCACCACATGTCGGGTGCGCCATTAGTGGCCATATCATCTATAGCCCTTTTCCTAGTAGTGCCATAGCCATTCCGACATATATTGCCATGCAACTTTCCACCGTTTCATTTATTATGACACGCATCATCATTGTCATATTGCCATCCATGATCATGTAGTTGACATCGTATTTGTGGCAAAGCCACCGTTCATAACTTTTCATACATGTCACTCTTGATTCATTGCATATCCCGGTACACTGCCGGAGGCATTCACATAGAGTCATATTTTGTTCTAAGTATTGAGTTGTAATTCTTGAGTTGTAAGTAAAAAGAAGTGTGAAGATCATCATTATTAGAGCATTGTCCCAGTGAGGAGAGAATGATTGAGACTATGATTCCTCCACAAGTCGGGCTGAGACTCCGGACCAAAAAAAAGAGAGAAAAGAGGCCAAAAGAAAAAAAAGAAAGAAGGCCCAAATAAAAAAGAGAAAAGAGAAAGAAAAGGAGAGAAGGGACAATGTTGCTACCCTTTTTCCACACCCGTGCTTCAAAGTAGCACCATGATCTTCATGATAGAGAGTCTCCCATGTTGTCACTTTCATAAATTAGTGGGAATTTTTCATTATAGAACTTGGCTTGTATATTGCAATGATGGGCTTCCTCAAATGCCCTAGGTCTTCGTGAGCAAGCGAGTTGGATGCACACCCACTTAGTTTCTTTGATGAGCTTTCATATTTTTATTGCTCTAGTGCATCCGTTGCATGGCAATCCCTACTCCTTGCATTGACATCAATCGGTGGGCATCTCCATAGCCCATTGATTAGCCACGTCAATGTGAGACTTTCTCCCTTTTTGTCTTCTCACACAACCTCAATCATCATATTCTATTCCACCCATAGTGCTATGTCCATGGCTCGCGCTCATATATTGCGTAAAACATGAAAGAGTTTGAAAAGGCTAAGTATGAAACAATTGCTTGGCTTGTCATCGGGGTTGTGCATGATCAGAGCATTTTGTGTGATGAAAATGAAACATGGCCAAACTATATGACTTTGTAGGGATAAGTTTTCTTTCGCTATGGTATTTTGATAAGACATAATTGCTTGATTAGCATACTTGGAGTGTTACTATTTTTATGTCAACAATAAACTTTTATCTTGAATCTTTCAGATCTGAACATTCATGCCACAATAGAGAAAATACGTTCTAGAAAGCATTCCATATCAAAAATTCTGTTTTTATCATTTACCTACTCGAGGACGAGCAGTAATTAAGCTTGGGGATGCTTGATACGTCTCCAACGTATCTATAATTTTTTATTGTTCCATGCTATTATATATTCTGTTTTGGATGTTTAATGGGCTTATTTATACACTTTTATATTATTTTTGGGACTAACCTATTAACCGATGGCCCAGCCCAAATTGCTGTTTTTTTGCCTATTTCAGTGTTTCACAGAAAAGGAATATCAAACGGGGTCCAAACGAAATGTAGAGAGCGTGATTTTTTGGAACAAACGTGATCCAGAGGACTTGGAGTGGACGTCAAGCAACCAACGAGGAGGCCATGAGGCAGGGGGCGTGCCCTCCCCCTTATGGGCCCCTCGTGGCTCCACCAACCTACTTCTTCCTCCTATGTATACCTGCATACCCTGAAAACAGCCAGGAGCACCACGAAACCCTATTTCCACTACCGCAACCTTCTGTACCCAAGAGATCCCATGTTGGGGCCTTTTCCGGAGCTCCGCCGGAGGGGGCATTGATCACAGAGGGCTTCTACATCAACTCCATGGCCCCTCCGATGATGTGTGAGTAGTTTACCTCAGACCTTCGGATCCATAGTTATTAGCTAAATGGCTTCTTCTCTCTCTCTTTGGATCTCAATACAAAGTTCTCCTCGATTCTGTTGGAGATCTATTCGATGAAATCTTATTTTGCGGTGTGTTTGTCGAGATCCGATGAATTGTGGGTTCATGATCAAGACTATCTATGAACAATCTTTGAATCTTCTCTGAATTCTTTTATGTATAATTGGTTATCTTTGCAAGTCTCTTCGAATTATCAGTTTGGTTTGGCCTACTATCTTGATCTTTCTTGCAATGGGAGAAGTGCTTAGCTTTGGGTTCAATCTTGCGGTGCTCGATCCCAGTGACAGTAGGGGAAACGACACGTATTGTATTGTTGCCATGGAGGAGAAAAAATATGGGGTTTATATCATATTGCATGAGCTTATCCCTATACATCATGTCATCTTGCTTAAAGCGTTACTCTGTTCTGATGAACATAATACTCTAGATGCATGCTGGATAGCGGTCGATGTGTGGAGTAATAGTAGTAGATGCAGGCAGGAATCGGTCTACTTGTCACGGACGTGATGCCTATATACATGATCATACTGAAAGTGCGTTATATCGACTAGGGGGGGGGTGAATAGGCAATTTTTATGAAATTCTTCACTGAGGAATTTGCCGGTGAGGAAATTCCTTAGCGAAGAACTACTAGCAGCGGAATGAGTACTCAAAAGTAAACATAACAGAATACAAGCATAGTCATCATGATGAAATGAAGACAGGCACAGAGTACAGAAGCGTAACACAGGATAACACAGGATGAAGACAAACAGACTGAAGAAATTGAACTGAGGAAATTGAGAAAGTCTTCAGTCAAAGTCTTCAAACACAGATATGAACAAGCACACAACACAGTTATGAGGAAATGAAAGAGTTGAGGAAATAGAACCAGTAAGCTTGGTGAAGACAATGATTTGGTAGACCAGTTCCAACTGCTGTCTCAGTTGTACGTCTGGTTGGAGCGGCTGAGTATTTAAACTCGAGGACACACAGTCCCGGACACCCAGTCCTGAACACGCAGCTCTGGAAACCCAGTCCTCACCGTATTCTCCTTGAACTAAGGTCACACAGACCTCGTCCAATCACTCGTGGTAAGTCTTCAGGCGACTTCCAAACCTTCACAAACTCGGTCACTTGGCGATCCACAATTCCTCCTGGATGCTCTAGACCATGACGCCTAACCGTCTGGAAGAAGCACAGTCTTCAAAGGTAACAAGCGTCGGATCCACGCAGGATCAATCTCTTCAGTGATGCTCAATCACTTGGGGTTTGTAGGTGTTTGGGTTTTGGGTTTTTGGTTTTTCCTCACTTGATGATTTTCGCTCAAAGTCCTTGGAGGATGGGTTGCTCTCAAATGACAAGTGTCAGTTTCTCTCGGAGCAGCCAACCAGCTAGTGGTTGTAGGGGGCGGCTATTTATAGCCTAGGGAACAGCCCGACATGATAACACATAAATGCCCTTCAATGAAATGACCGTTAGGTGGATAGATATTTTGGGACAGCTGGCGCATAGCACAGCAACGGTCGGAATTTTGAGTAGCAAAATCCTCAGGGCTATCATGTTCCTCACTGTGTAGGAAATCCGCACTGGCGAATTCCTAACTCCTCAGTCAGAACAAATTCCTCAGAGACCAGAAGAACTTCGTCTCTGTCACTGAAGAATATGACTGGACTGTATGAGATTTCCAATGGCTTCACTCGAAGGGATTGGTAGGTGTAGGATTTTGAGTTGAGCATCACATGGAAATTTTTCCTTAGTATTTCCTCGACCCCCTTTAACAGTACGGTGTTTCCTATGACTCAAGAAAGAGAAAATGAAACTATGAAAACAAAAGTCTTCACGCTTTATGTTCCTCGAATGAATACCAAGTCTTCAAGGTCACACCATTTTCTTCACTTTCAAAGTCTTCAGAAAGTCTTCAGAATACCAAAGTCTTCAGACGAAGAACTTCATTTTTAGGGGTCGACTTTCTCTGTAAATATCAAACTCCTCATAGACTTATAGACCTGTGTACACTCATAAACACATTAGTCCCTTAACCTATAAGTCTTCAATACACCAAAATCACTAAGGGGCACTAGATGCACTTACAATCTCCCCCTTTTTGGTGATTGATGACAATATAGGTTAAGTTTTCAACGGGGATAAACATATGAAGTGTAACTACTAATATTGAGGAATTTGATTGCAAGATATAGAAGAACTCCCCCTGAAGATGTGCATAGTGAGGAATTTGCTTTTGAAGCAATGCACACTTGAAGAGTTGAATCATGGAGATCTCCCCCTATATCTTGTAATTCATACACGCATTTGATATATAACAGTGAAGAATTTGAAATGCATGATGAAATATGGTGACTGATGTAATTCAGCATGCGTGCAATAATATTAACGAGGAATAAGCATGCAAAAAAACGTATCAAGAGTATCAGAGCACCATCGGGTTTAAGTTTACAACTCGATCCAATAAAGTCGCAGAAGAACGAGAGTTGTAACTTAACAAAAAACGCCCATATAGAAAGACCCGCTTGAAGACTAACTCAAAATTCTCCCCCTTTGTCATCAAATGACCAAAAGGAACGAATATGAGGACTAACGCCCCTGAAGAATATCAAGTTGATGAAGGAGCGCCAGCGTTGTTGGGGTCGTTTGTTGTAGTAGGGCCTGCCGCAGTGTCGTCCAAGTCTTCATTTTCATCAGTGTCGCGCGATGAAGAATATGAGCTGGCCACCAGAGAAGGAACCTTGACCTTCTTGAATTTCTTCGGTGGAGGTGCAGACCAGTCAAAATCTTCTTTGAGACCCATGTTCTTCAGATCTTCTTCACCATACAGATGTGACAGGATTGCCCAGGTGCGACCGAAGACTTGATGGAGGTAGTAGTGGTTTTTCTTCACTGCATTGTGTGTGGCAGTCATGTTGTGAAGAAGTGAACCAAACTGACGCTTAACCCATTTGTGATTTCGATCCACCTTCTGGTGAAGACTAAGCAGAAGTTCACGGTCAGTCATCACGCGCGGAGCAGTGGCTTGAGGAGTGGACTTGGGTGCATTGGCAGAGTCATGTGTGGCAGAGTCATCATTGGTGGAATAAGATGCAGCTTTGCGAAACTGACCATCCAATGGACGAATGCCTTCATCTATTACAGCTGGTGCCTTGCCCTTTCCATCAACTGAGGAATATGTCTGCTTGAGGACTTCAATTGGGGGCAAGTAGCTGAGGTGATTCTGGAAATCAGCTTTGTAGTTGAGTGAAGACCTTGTCCTGAGGAATCTCATAATCCAAGGTGCATAAGGCTTCAGCTCAAACGGAGACAGTGCAACATTGGCCATAGTCCTCATGAAGAAATCGTGATAATTGACAGGAATGCCATGAACGATGTTGAATACCAGAGTCTTCATGATGCCAACAATTCCCTCATCAGATGAGTCGTGGCCTTTGATAGGACTGATTGTCCTCGTAAGAATACGATAGACAGTTCTGGGCACGTACAGCACTTCCTTCACGAGGAATTTGGTTCTTGGTGCTTGACCTGGCTTCAAAGGTTTCATCAGCACCTGCATGTAATGATGTGTGAGCTCAGGTTCACTGTAGATGCAGCGAGCTTCTTCAAGGGGAGGACTGAGTGGTAGAGCACGAAGCAATTCAGAGGCTGGTGCAGTGTAGTGAGTGTTTTTAGACATCCAGTCCAACACCCAGGAATTCACATCTTCAGCATCTCCAGTGATGTGCAGCATTGCATAGAATTGAAGAATCGGTTCTTCATTCCAATCGTAGATGTCAGAGCAAAAGTTTAGCAGTCCAGCGTCGTGAAGAACACTGAGGACTGGTGCAAAGCACGGCAGAGATTCCATATCCACGTGAGGAATATGCTCATGGTAGAAGATCTTCTCCTTGTTGAACAACACTGAGGAATAGAAATTGGCTTGACTAGCAGTCCAGAAACGCCTCTTCCTAATGCGAGCAGAGTTATATGGGTTGTAATCTTCGAAGAATACGTGCTCGCCGAAGAAATCATCAGCCTTGAACTTTTGCTTGCGTGAGAATGGGTCCTTTGGCTTCGGCAGAGGAGTGTCAGTGAGTTGCATCACGACCTCAGGAATCTCAATCGCAGGTTCTTCAGGCTGAGGAATTTCTGGTGCCTCCTCAGTGACAGTCTGCGTCGTTGGTTGTTCAGCAGCAGCAGTTTCTTCAGCGCTAGTGGCTGGAATTTCCTCATGGACAGATGCAGTGGGATGAGTTTCTTCAGAGCCCATATGTACAGTTTGTGTGGGGGACTGAGGAATTTGCTGTAGAGGGGTGAACATTGGTGAGTTTGGATGCTGACTTTCCCAGAATTCATCACTGATTACGGGTGTGGAGCAGCCAATGTCCACATCTTCATCTTCCATTTCTTCAACGCCAGCCTCTTCAGCTGTGAACTGAGGCATAGGCGAGGAGATGATAGGTGTTGAAGGGATCGCATCCACTTCAATTTCTTCATCCAACGGTTCAGACGAAGCAGCAGAAGGAGTTTCTTCATCAGATCCGCTGGGGATCACATATTCTTCATCAAAAGGAACAAGGTCCTTTGATGGCCTGGTTGAGATGGGAACAACATCAATCGGATTTGCAAATGAACTTGTCATAGGCTTCATTTTCTTCGGAGCTGAAGAATCTGAAGCAGCTGATGCTTTCCTTTTCTTCACTGCAGCACGCTCTGCAGCCTTGGTCTTCTTCACATCTGATGCAGATGGAAGGATTGGAGTTGAAGTTGGTGCAGGAGCAGCTGAGGAATCTGGTTGATTTTCTTCAGGCACAACTGATGCAGTTGCCCTGAGTTCTTCAGTTTCTTCAGGCGGACCACTAGTGGGTGCCCTGGCAATTTCTTCAGTGGCTGGAATGCAGTCATCAGCCCTGGAACTCACATTTTCTTCAGCAGCCTGATTGTCATCAGCGGTGCTGGCATTTTCTTCAGTAGGCTGAGCAGATGCTTCAGCCTGAGGAATTTCCTGTTGCGTTGGGGCTGCAACATTGGAAGTGAAGTTATCCGCAAGTTTCACAAAACGAACCTTGGCTCCAAGCCAATCAGCGCGATATGCGTCAAAGTCATCACTGAGTTTCTTAATCTCAGTCTGAATAGTGACAAGTTCTTCAGTTGTCATAGAGACAACGTTTTTCTTCAGATAACGCTCTTTCTTGTACTGCGCTTTCTTGATCTGCCTGGCCTTCTCAAATTTCCACTTTTCTTCTTGAATGAAGTGGGTCAGCATGTGACTCTGGCCAGGAGTCAGCTTGAAGTCAGGCAAGGGAGTGTTGGGGTCCTTGTGCCAGACATCAATGTAGTCGAGGATCAACTTGGGATCCAAAAGCAGTGGCACCTCTGATCCTTTGGCTCTAGCGGCCCTGACTTGCCTGTCTCTGATGATTTCTGCAAGTTCATCATCATCAGCTTCGTCTTCTTCAGACGGTACTTGGAAAGCGACTTGTTTCTTTTGAGGACTTGGGCGAGGACCTCGTCCAGCAGTGGCCTTTGTCTTCAGCAGTGAGGGGCCAGCTGAGGAACTTGGTGCAGCTGAGGAACTAGCTGAGACACCTGAGGCAATGGAGATGCCTGCAGTCCTTTGGCACGAGGCGAGATGCACAGGTGCTGAGGATTTAGTCGGAACAGCTGAGGGCTTTGGCGGAGGAGCTGAGGACTTTGGAGGAACAGGAGCAGCATGAGGAATTGGCCGTGAGGGCTTTGAGGATTCTGGCCGTGAGGGCATTGCTGAGGAACTTGGCCTTGAGGGCATTGTTGGTGAAGCACTTGGCTTGCGCGCAGGCTTCTTTGACATAGCCTTCTTTGGCTTGACAGCAGAGGCCTCAGCAGAGGCAGCAGCAGCAGCAGAGTCTTCATTGAATTTCCTCACTGCTTCTCTGGCTTGCTTAGCCAACTTGGCTTGGCGCTTGGCCCATTCATCAGGATAGTCCTCACCGCGCTTGAGGCTGGTGGGATCAGCGATTTGGCCAGGTGCCAATGGAGGTCTTGGGCATGGAGGATTGAGTGCGAATTTCTTCATGTACTTAGGAGTGACATATCTGTATTCCCTCCACTCTCTTGCCCATCTCCTCTCTATCTTCTGAATGCGCACTTTGCGCTCATTCTTGGTTTCCTCAGTAGGTGTGCAGTACCCAGCATATATTTCATCAGGGATCTCAAACGTTGTATTTACCTCAGGCCTCTTTCCTCCCTTCTGTGGCTTCTTACCATCAGCCATTTTCTTCAGTTGAGGAATTTGAACAATTGAATTCTCTGAAGAAGTATGCAACTTTTCTTCGAGGAACGCTGCAAATGAGTTAAGTTGATGAGAACCTAGTGATTCAGCAGCTGACATGTGTACCTGTGAACAGAGTATAGTTGCGAGGAATTTGGAGAGGTCATATGCGTTCTCAGAAGGTTTTGTAAAAAGAACAAGTTAGAGGAATTTGACCAGATGAGTCTTGAAGAATTTCACTAAGCGTTCTTTGTCTTAGGTTCCAGAGATGTGTAGATTAAAAATCCACACATTTGAGGAATCTTGAAGAAAAACATGGCTTAGAGAAACGAATCAAGAACAGATGACCTGTGAGGTGTTTAGTGTGTGAATCTATGAAGAAAAACACCTTTGAAGATTTTGAAGATAATCATTCGAATCAACGAGGGTAGTAAAAGTAACTTTTAATTACCCTGGACGAAGAACACGACGAACTGGAGTGAGGAGATGTGAAGTTCGTCTGTGCAGATCTTCCACGCCCTAACTTGGCGGAGGAAGACGGCTACGGCGGCGGCGGAGTGAAGATTTCCGCGGTCGGCGCGAGTACGTCAGCGACGAGGTCGAGGCAGTGAAGCTCTTCCTCACCGGCGGTGATGAAGTAGCGGCGGCGCTAGGGTTTGAGAAGCTCGAGCTGGAGAGAGATCGAGCGGAGTAAAAGAAGTGAGGAAGGGAAGGAGGGGTATTTATAGCCACGGTGAAAAACTGCTCGCCCGAAGAAATTGGACGAACGTGCCCCTGACCCTTCTCATTCGCATGACATGTGTCACCCACGTAGTGAGAGGTGGAGATCGTGTTAGATCGTGGGTGAGTGGATAAGTGTATCGTGGGATGCGGAACGGTTTGAGCGGCAAAGCCGAAAATTTCGATAAGATAGGTTTTAAAGTTCCGTTCGCAATTTCTTCAGCTGACAAGGACACAGTGAAGATTTTGAACGAGTTTCAAATAGAACGCACATGAAGAATTTGTGAACAGATTGGGTTGAGTATAGCATAGAGGGGAAGGGTCCGATCACATTCACTTAGCAGAAAACCAACTTGAAGAAATAGCAATAAGTGAATGTTGTAGAGGACATAAACTCATATATATATATATAGCCAATGAAGAAAAACGACGGAACCAGTGAAGACTATGCAAAGTTGAAGAATATGAATAATTTGAGGAATTTCAACTTTTGGTGGTGGCGTGATCCACCATATAAGAATGATGATTTCAGACACCGCGTACAATTATCGTAGGGTTCTGAGAATCAAATTCTTCATTAATTTCTTCACACTAAGAGTGTTATTCTTCATTGATTGAAGAAAAACGTTTCTTCATGTGTTGCACATCTAAGTCATCAATTTTGCATAAGTGTTAGGATGAGTGTCCTTTTCAAAGAACATTCGAAGATTCTAGGATATTTAGCTCACACCGCAACTTGCTAAATCTCTTCTCACCCAAGGGCTTTGTGAAGATATCGGCTATCTGTTCTTCAGTATCCACATGCTCAATAGAAATGTCGCCCTTCAACACATGATCACGAAGAAAATGATGAAGAATCTGAATGTGCTTTGTCTTCGAGTGCTGAACTGGGTTGTGAGCAATCTTGATGGCACTCTCATTATCACAGAAGAGAGGCACATTCTTCATGTTGATGCCCTAGTCCTTGAGAGTTTGCTTCATCCATAGAAATTGGGCACAGCAAGAACCAGCGGCAATGTACTCAGCTTCCGCAGTAGATAGTGATACACAGTTCTGTTTCTTCGAGGACCAACAAACCAAAGATCGTCCAAGGAAATGACATGTACCAGATGTTGACTTGCGGTCCACACGATCACCAGCATAGTCAGAGTCAGAATATCCAATGAGATCAAAAGCCGAGCCCTTGGGGTACCATAATCCAAGTGTTGGTGTGTGAGCTAGATATCGAAGAATATGCTTCACAGCCTTATGGTGTGATTCTTTCAGTGTAGCTTGAAATCGGGCACACATGCAAACACTAAGCATTATATGTGGCCTAGATGCACATAATTACAATAAAGAACCTATCATGGAGCGGTATACCTTATGATCGAAGTCAATACCATTTTCATCAGTGCACAGATGGCCATTTGTGGGCATAGGAATTTTGACGCCTTTGCAATCTTGCATGCCGAATTTCCTCAGTACATCCTTGAGGTATTTCTCCTGAGATATGAATATGCCATTGCGTTGTTGACGAATTTGAAGACCTAAGAAGAATTTCAACTCTCCCATCATAGACATTTGATATTCTTCACTCATCATATAGGCAAATTCATCACTATAACGTTGGTCAGTACAGCCAAAGATAATATCATCAACATATATTTGGCACACAAACAATTCACCATCATAAGATTTAGTGAAAAGGGTAGGGTCGAGTGAACCGGGTTTGAAGCCTTTCGTCATGAGGAATTCCTTCAAAGTATCATACCAAGCCCGTGGGGCCTGCTTGAGGCCATAGAGGGCCTTGTTGAGTCTGAAGACTTTGTCAGGATTCTTTGGATCTTCAAAACCTGGGGGTTGAGCAACATATACTTCTTCCTCAAGCTTACCATTGAGGAATGCACTTTTCACATCCATTTGATATAAAGTGATATCATGATGGTTAGCATAAGCAAGTAATATGCGAATAGCCTCAAGTCTAGCAACAGGTGCAAAAGTTTCATCGAAATCAATTCCTTCAACCTGTGTGTAGCCTTGAGCTACAAGCCGTGCCTTATTCCTCACCACAAGGCCATTTTCATCTTGCTTGTTGCGGTAGATCCACTTTGTGCCGATGATATTGTGCTTGCGAGGATCTGGACGTTTGACCAGTTCCCAGACATTGTTGAGCTCGAACTGATGTAATTCTTCTTGCATGGCCTGAATCCACTCAGGCTCCAGAAATGCTTCATCTACCTTAGTGGGCTCTGTAATAGAGACAAAAGCATAGTGCCCACAAAAGTTAGACAAATGTGAAGCTTTTGAGCGTGTGAGAGGACCTGGCGCTTTGATGTCATTGATGATCTTTTCAACTTGCACTTCTTTTGCAATGCGAGGATGAGCTGGTTGTCGTTGAAGAATTTGATCAGCATTTTCTTCAGCACCATTTTCTTCAGCATTTTCTTCAGGTGCATTAGCTCGACGTTCTTCATGTTCTGGAATGAATTCTTCAGCAGATTCTTCAGTAGGAATGACATCCTCAGTAGCCTTGAACTTGATAGTTTCCTCAGGTGCTGGTTCATCTATCACAGTAGGTAGGTGCTCTCTTTGCGAGCCATTAGTTTCATCGAACCGCACATCTACAGTTTCAACAACTTTGTGAAGAACGTTGTTGAAGACTCTGTAGGTGTGCGAGTCCTTTCCATAACCAAGCATAAAACCTTCATGTGCTTTCGGTGCAAATTTTGAGTTGTGATGAGGATCTCTAATCCAACATTTAGCACCGAAGACTTTGAAATAACTTACATTGGGTTTCTTATCAGTGAGGAGTTCATAGGCAGTCTTTTGAAGAATTTGTGAAGATATACTCTGTTGATGATGTGGCACGCAGTATCAATTGCCTCAGTCCAGAAACGACGAGGCGTTTTGTATTCATCAAGCATAGTGCGAGCCATCTCAGCAAGAGTCCTGTTCTTGCGCTCCACGACGCCATTCTGCTGAGGAGTATAAGGAGCAGATAACTCATGAGTAATACCAAGTTCATCAAGATAGTCATCGAGACCAGAATTCTTGAACTCAGTGCCATTGTCACTTCTGATGTGCTTGATCTTCACACCAAAGTTGGTTGAAGCCCTCGAGGAAAATCGTTTGAAGACTTCCTGCACTTCATGTTTGTAAGTAACAAGGTGTACCCATGTGTAGCAAGAATAATCATCAACAATAACAAAGCCATATTGAGATGCTTCATTTGAAATAGCAGAATAATGATTAGGACCAAAGATATCCATGTGAAGCAATTCAAATGGGCGAGTGGTGGTCATGATAGTCTTCGCTGGATGCTTGGCCTTGGTCATCTTCCCAGCTTCACAGGCTCCGCATAGGTGATCCTTGAGGAATTTGACATTCTCGACCAATGACATGCTTCTTCTTCGCAAGCGTGTGCAAATTCCTCATGCCTGCATGACCAAGTCGTCGATGCCAGAGCCAGCCTTCTGAAGCTTTTGCAAGTAAGCACACGGCTGGTTGTGGTCCTGTAGAGAAATCAACAATATACAGGTCTCCTCTCCTAAAGCCTTCGAAGACTTTGGAATTGTCAGCTTCCATAACCACAACACAACGGTACTTGCCAAAGACAACAACCATATCAAGATCACAAAGCATTGAGACAAACATAAGGTTGTATCCTAAGGACTCAACAAGCATGACTTTGTCCATGTGTCAATCCTTTGTAATCGCAACCTTACCTAGACCCAATACCTGACTTTTGCCTTTGTCAGCAAAGATGATATGCTTCAGATGCGACGGAGATAATGGAGCATCCATCAATAGATTCTTGTCTCCAGTCATGTGGTTTGTACATCCACTATCGAGGACCCACTCAGTGGCTTTGGGTTGATCATCCTGCAGATGAATTAATGTAGCTTACAAACTCATATACTTCATCAGTGAAGAATATGACATCAATTCATCAGATCAATTTCATCAAGTAAAAGAATTGATAAAGCAATATGAGGATGTGAGAAATGAAAGTTCATTTCTTCATGTTTAGCCTGCGTCCTATCAGGCATACTCAGGTCTCCAGCAAATTCTTCAGACAATTATGTACGTCTGGAGACCTGACCCTGCAGAGGAGATTAGTTCTTTTTCTTCACCACCCACATCTGAAGGGGTGGCAAAGAGTTCATCATTCTGCGAGCTCCATACGAGAAGGATGGCATAGAAGCCAGTCCATTTCGTTTCACATAAGAGGGGTTAGAGTAAGCATAAGAGTATGTAGAGAAATTCTTAGAGGAATTATGGACATAATGATTTGAAGAATAATGCACATATCCATAATCCTTAGATCTTCCCTGCAAAACAGACGGGTTAACACGATGATGTTCATATGAGGACTTTGATCCATATGAGGAATTTGGTCCGTATGAGGACTTGAATCCATAGGAAGAGTTTGGTCCATATGAAGAATTTGATCTGGGGTTCCTATTCTTCACAGATGGCGTCATGATGAAATTCACCTGAAGATTTTCAAGGCATCTTTCGGGAACCCAGATTTTCTTTATAGGGGAGCCATTCCTGTAGTTAGTGCCAACATATCTAGCAAATACTTCACCATTCTGATTTTTGAACAGTTTATAGTTGGAGTCAATTGACTCATCATCAGAATGAGGATATTCACATGCAAATCCAGATAAGTTAGATGGATTAACTAGAGGTCCCTTTGCAGCAACCCATGTAGTTTTGGAGTACTGCTCAGGCTTCCAATATGTACCATCAGCATCGAGTTTCCTCTCAAAGGCGATACCCTCTTTCCTAGGGTTCCTGTTGAGGATCTGCTTTTTAAGCACATCACAAAGAGCCTGATGCCCTTTGAGGCTTTTGTACATGCCTGTCGTGTACAGTTCCTTCAGCCCTGCATCATCAGTGATAGATGAGGAATTAGTGATAGCAGAGGCATGTGAAGAATTTGAAACATTAGCAGCATTTGAACATCCAGGTGAAGAATTAGCAGATTCATGTTCAATGCACTTCAAGCAAGGAGGAACAAATTCTTCCTAAGAAGCGCTGATTTGTTGAGCAAGTAATGAATCGCGCTCCTTCTGAAGATCTTCATAACTCACTCTTAGCTTCTCAAGGTCTTGATTTCTTTGAAGAAATTCATAAGAAAGCTTCTCATGATCGGATAAGAGAGTGTTATGATGACTTTGAAGATTGTCAAACCTAGTCTGAAATCTCTGAAGATTTTCAGTCAGGGCTTTAGTGCGATCCAATTCTTCACCCAACATATCATCACTTTTGTCTAGCATGTTTTGAACCTTTTCTAAAGCCCTTTGTTGTTTTACAGCAATCTTAGCAAGTTTAGAATAGCTGGGCTTAAGATTTTTCATCAGATTCATTCTCAGTTGATTCAGATGAGGTATATTTGAGTACCTTGGCACCCTTTGCCATGAAGCAGTAGGTGGGAGCGCAATCATCATCCCCTTTGTTGGTGAGGTTATTTGTAACACCCCGGATATGATTTTACCCAATATGTAATCCAACTCTTGCCATTTCCGGCGTTAAGTTATTTTATTTCCTTGGGTTCAGGTTTTTGTCTCCGTGTGTTGTTGTCATTGTCATGCATCTCATATCATGTCATCATGTGCATTGCATTTGCATACGTGTTCGTCTCATGCATCCGAGCATTTTCCCCGTTGTCTGTTTTGCATTCCGGCGCTCCGTTCTCCTCCGGTGGTCATTTCTACCTTTCTTTCATGTGTGGGGATTAAACATTTACGAATTGGACCGAGACTTGCCAAGCGGCCTTGGTTTACTACCGGTAGACCGCATGTCAAGTTTCGTACCATTTGGACTTCGTTTGATGCTCCAACGGTTAACCGAGGCACCGAAAAGGCCTCGTGTGTGTTGCAGCCCAACACCCCTCCATTTTGGCCCAAAACCCACCAAAACCTTCTCCATCTTCTAGAGCGTTCGATCATGATCGTGTGGCCGAAAACCGCACCTCATTTGGACACTCCTAGCTCCCTCTATGCCTATAAATACACCCCCCTCCGAAATTTCCGGTTCCACTCTCCCGAAACCCTAGATCCACTCCATCCGCCGCCGCCGGACAAAACCTGCAGTACGGACATTGTCCGCCCGCCGCCGCCGACCTACCGGGGCGTGCCACGTGGCAGTGGGCGCCCTACATCACCGCCATTTCCGTGCGGGCCCGCTCGGCCTGTGGCCGGCCCCCGCGGCCCGGGCTCCCTCCACCACCGCCTGAATCATCTCCTACCTCCACCGCCTCTTCTCCTCGCGGCTGAGCCACCTCGCCGGCCGGAGCAGCCGCCATCGACGCCCTCGCCCTGCCGCCTCAAGGCCTCGTCGGCGGCCGCGCCAGGGAGAGGAGCTCCCGGCTCTGACGACCGCGCCCAGCAGCGCCATCTCCGGCGACCCCTCTCGCCGGATCCGCTGGTCCCCTCGACGTCCCCTACTTCCCTCCAGCGAGCTGCTTTGGGATCCGTGCTGGAGATCCATATCCAGATCGGGAAACCCTAGGGGTTGACCTCCTTTTTTCCCTAAGTCCCTAATTAAATTGCCATGTTCATCGCATCGTAACTTTGCATCCGTAGATCCGTTTTGGGCATATAGCATATCAAAATGTTCGCCTCAGAGAGTACATCATTTCATCTCATTGCATCATTTTCATTTGAGTTCATCTTGATGCCCGAAATTCTGTTGGAAGAGTGCTATTTGGGTTAATTGTCAGATCTACTGCTCCAAATAGCTATTTGTCATTTTTGCCATGATTATTGTGTGCATGATATGCCCCTGAGCTCTACATGAGTTTTGTTATATATTTTGCCATATTTCCAGAGGTGCCATCCATGTATTTTTGCGATGTGTCTAGTGGCTAGCACAAGCTTGCAAAGTGGTGCATTCGTTAATGCTGATTTCAGGGACTTAGCAATCCCATAGTCCTTGATCTGTTTTTATCAATATGCCATATGTTCATGTTGTTTCCTAGTGATCCGTGCCTCTTTTGAGGATGATCAGTAAGGATGTTTTGTTAATCTTGTAGTGATATATCCATCCATGTCTTTATTTGCAATTAAGAAGCACCCTAGCTTGAGTCAATCGAGCTCTACTTTTGCTATTTCGTGAATCTGGGCCGATTGTCTACTTGTTAGCGATTTTGCCGAGTATATTGTAGTTGATCCGTGCATGCTATGTTATTGTTCTTGCCATATATAGCTTGTATAATGTGTATTCTTGATGGTTGTATGCTTAGTTTGTCATGACATGCTCTGTAGTGAGTGCATCGAGCTCGTAAACATGCCTACTCGATATCTGATTTTCATGCTCCAGTTTTTTTCACCAAGTCTGTGATCTGTTTATGTTTTGCCATGTTCACATGCTTGCAATTGTAATTTCTGATCCCTTTTGGCTCAATGTCACTAAGGGACTTTTGTTAAGCTCTTTGAGTAGCTCCATTCCATGCCTTACTTTGCAATGTTAAGTTCCTGTAGCATATATATTTCTAGCTCCAAAGTGTCCTACCTGATTTGAAATTCCAGACAAGTGTTAATTTCACAAAGTCTGAAATCTGTTTACCAATTGCACTTTTGCCATGCTTGTTTGAACCTGTTAATGGATGAATTGGTCGTAGCTCAGTGTTCATCTTTTGTTAAGCATCATGAATGGATCCCTACCATCTATTTTTTCTCCATGTTTGGGTGTTGTAGCATGTTTAACTTGTTGCATTTAGATGGCTACTTGCCGTATATAGCAGACCGGTGCCATATTTGAATTGCTTGCCATTTCCAAACCGTGCATCCGATTCCGGCGTTCTTTATATCGATTTCAACCGAAATCACCTCACCTTTCCAGTGGAACACTTGGTTTTCCAAGTTGAGGCCAGGTTCATTCCTTCTTTGTCAAATCTTGCATATGCATCACATATCGCATCCCGCATAGCATACCATGTTTGCATCATGTTGTTTGAGCTTTGCACGTAGTTGATTGCATTTCTTTTGCTTGTTTTCTTGTTTGGGTAGAGCCGGGAGACGAGTTCGCTAATGAGGAGCCCGTTGAGTTTGCTTTCGAGGATCCAGTCAACTCTGACAACTTTGCAGGCAAGATGATCATACCCTCGAAATCACTTCTATCTTTGCTTTGCTACATGCTCGCTCTTTTGCTATGCCTATGCTACAATTCCTACCACTTGCTTATCATGCCTCCCAAATTGTCATGTCAAACCTCTAACCCACCATGTCCTAGCAAACCGTTGATTGGCTATGTTACCGCTTTTCTCAGCCCCTCTTATAGCGTTGCTAGTTGCAGGTGAAGATTGGAGACCGTTCCTTGTTGGAACATTATTTACTTGTTGGGATATCATTATATTATCTTGTTATATTAATGCATCTATATACTTGGTAAAGGGTGGAAGGCTCGGCCTTTTTCCTAGTGTTTTGTTCCACTCTTGCCGCCCTAGTTTCCGTCATATCGATGTTATGTTCCCGGATTTTGCGTTCCTTACGCGGTTGGGTGATAATGGGAACCCCTTGATAGTTCGCCTTGAATAAAACTCTTCCAGCAATGCCCAACCTTGGTTTTACCATTTTCCACCTAGCCTCTTTTTCCCTTGGGTTTCCAGAGCCCTAGGGTCATCTTATTTAAACCCCCCAGGGCCAGTGCTCCTCTGAGTGTTGGTCCTACCTAGAGCCCCTTGCAGCGCCACCTCGGGGAAACTCGAGGGCTGGTTTTAGTTGTACGGATTGCTTATCCAATTGTGCTTTGAGAACGAGATATGTGTAGCTCCTATCGGGATTTGTCGGCACATTTGGGCGGTGTTGCTGGATTTGTTTTAACTTGACGAAGTGTCTTGTAGAACTGGGATACCGAGTCTGATCGGAATGTCTCGGGAGAAGGTATATCCTTCGTTGACTGTGAGAGCTTGTCATGGGCTAAGTTGGGACTCCCCTGCAGGGATTTGAACTTTCGAAAGCCGTGCCCGCGGTTATGGGCAGATGGGAATTTGTTAATGTCCGGTTGTAGATAACTTGAACCTTAACTTAATTAAAATGAATCAACCGTGTGTGTTACCGTGATGGTCTCTTCTCAGCGGAGTCCGGGAAGTGAACACGGTGTTGGAGTAATGCTTGTCGCAGGTTGTTCTCTAGTTATTCGTTCAGGCTTTGCCTTCTCTTCTTGCTCTCTTTTGTGAACAGGTCAGCCACCATATATGCTAGTCGCTTGCTGCAGCTCCACATATTACCTTGCCTTACCTCTAAGCTTAAATAGTCTTGATCGCGAGGGTGCGAGATTGCTGAGTCCCTGTGGCTCACAGATTACTTCCAATCCAGATGCAGGGCCAGACGACTCCGTTCCAGATGATGCGCTTGAGCTCAAGTGGGAGTTCGACGAGGACTCATGCCGTTACTATGTGTCTTTCCCTGATGATCAGTAGTGGTGCCCAGTTGGGGCGATCAGGACCGTGTCACATGTTGGGTTGATCTTTTATTTTGGCACCGTAGTCGGGCCATGATTGATTGGATGATGTAATGCTATTTATGTACTTTGATTGACGTGGCGAGTGTAGGCCAACTATGTACCTTCCGCTTTTATTATCTATATTAGATGGGATGTTGTGAAGATTGTCTTACTTGCGACATTGCTTTCAATGCGGTTATGCCTCTAAGTCGTGCTTCGACACGTAGGAGATATAGCCACATCGAGGGCGTTAAAAGTTGGTAATCAGAGCCTTCCCCGACCTTAGGAGCCCCCACTACTTGATCGTTTTTAGCAGCCATTGTTGAGTCTAGAAAAATGTTTTGAGTCATTTTGGAATTACATATCGGAGAGTTTAGGAATTCTTTTTACTCCCCAGTCCCTTCATCGCTCTAGTAAGGCATCCTGACGTAGATTTTTGACTCTTCTCTTCTCAAATTTCACAAATATTTATTTTAGGATTACGCGGGTATCTTGGAATCGTTCCGATGGTTTTGTGACGAGAACGTTGTTCTTGGTGCCTCCTGTCATTTAGGGGTTGTGGCAGTGTCCCGGGGAGTTGAGCTCCGAGGTGTTGTCGTCACAATTTTATCGTTGCAGTTCTGGAATACCTGAGTTTAGTCCGCTGACATCGAAAATCTCTTTTATGCAGTTGTTGGTGAGATAACCTCGATGCCACCTAGTACTAGGGCGGGAGTTCGGGAGTATTGCCATAACTTGTATAACGGATGCTTTTTGAAGGTTGAGGTAGATGGTTTCCGAAGTTTTTTCTCGGTTATGTGTTGAAGGATGGATACAACTGGATGTAGGATTTGCTAGATTTGTGTGAGATATTATGCTTCCCCTGTATCCCCAACACCTGATTGCATAACCGGAAAGGTTCGGGAGTTTCATAGGTGGGAATTCTTGTAGCTCTAGCTCTTCTTCCACGAATATTTGGTTTGAGGTTGGGATTTCTTACCGAGTATTCGTTCTTGATCCGTACCTTGTTGATTTATTCCTCTACCTAAATTCTAAGTGGCTTCTCAATTTATGGATATGTGACCATTTCAAGTGGAATGCATTCGTTCATTTTGTTTGGATGTGAAGACTATATGTTGCAATTTCAACCCGCATGATTCAGCTTCAATTTTATCTGTCAATGTGCTAATGGTTGTCACCCTCTTCAGGATGGCTCCCGCTAAGAGCAGCAATCAAAATCAGAATCAGAATTAGGACCGCCACCAGCTCCCCCTCCTCCGGAGGCATGGCAAGCTGTGATGGCCGCAACCAATGCAAACACGCAGTTGATCAGACAAATTCTTCAAGAGTGCAATCAAGTGAACCAAGCGAACCAAGGCAACCAAGGCAACAATCAGAATCACTTTGCTACACTCAACCAGTTCCTTCAAAATCAGCCAAAGACCTTCAGCAATTGTGTTGAGGCAACTAATGCTGACGATTGGCTTGTGGACTTGTGCAAGCATTTCGAGTGCAGTAATGTCAGGCCTGAGGACTTTGTCAACTTCGCTTCCTTCCAACTCAAAGACCAAGCTGCAGAATGGTTCCAGCAGTACAAAGATTCCAGAGGAGGCCGTGCGATTACCTGGGATGAATTCCGTCAAGACTTCAAAGCTCATCATATTCCTCAGACCGTGGTTGAAAGCAAGCGTGAGGAATTCCGCAACCTGAAGCAAGGCTCTTTGTCTGTCTATGACTACAACAAGTTGTTTCAGAAGCTCGCCCGCTTTGCTAAGCAGGACATCCCTGACGAGAAGAGCATGATATACCAGTTCAGGGGTGGTCTTAGAGAAGAAATCCAGCTAGCTCTTGTTCTCTTTGAGCCCTTGAGGTACGATGAGTTCTACAACATGGCATTGAAGCAAGAGGCTACTCAACTGAAGTGTGATGCTTCCAAGAAGCGATTCAGAGATGCTACTCCTTCTTCCTCTACTCAAGTGGCCAAGCAGCAGAAGTATTGGCTTCCTCCCCCTCCGTTCCGTCAGCCGTATCAGCAGAAGAGCAAAGGTGGCAGTGGATCTTCCCACCCACCCAACCCTGGCTTTCAGAACAAGACTTCGTCTCAAGCTCCAAGATCGAGTGCTCCGTACCACCGTCCGCTTTCAGAGGTCACGTGCAACAAGTGCCAACAGAAGGGTCACTATGCCAACAAATGCTTCAACCAGAGGTGTCTCCCTCCTCCTCCTCCTGTGAGATCGGCAAGTACAGCTGTGGTCAAGCATAACCCCAAGTACGCCAAGGTCAACATGGTGTATGCAGCTCAGGCAGAGGACTCGTGAGATGTTATCATGGGTAACCTTCCTGTTAACAATATTCCTGCAAGAGTTGTTTTTGACACTGGTGCATCGCATTGTTTCATCTCGAGACCTTTTGCATCTAAGCATGATTTTGTTACTCAAGTGTTGCCAAAACCGTTGGCTATTGTCTCTCCGGCCCGTCAAATGACATCTCGAGTATGTGTTCCAGATGTTACAATCACTTTGGGTGACTATAAGTTCTTGTCCTCTCCAAATGTTCTTGGTGACTCGGATATTGATCTTATTCTCGGAATGGATTGGCTTTCTAAGAACAAGGCGCATCTTGATTGTGCAGCCAGGCAGATTCAATTGACTCATTCGTCTGAGGATGTAATTGTCTTTGCCGCTCGCGATGATACAATCCGTCTATTTTCTCTCAATGAGAAGGGTGAACTGGATGCCATCTCGCAAATCCCAGTTATTTGCGAATACCAAGACGTCTTTCCAGAAGAGCTTCCAGGAATGCCTCCGCACCGGCCAGTTGAATTCGTCATCGATCTTGAGCCTGGCACGGAACCAGTGTGCAAGCGTCCTTACAAGCTCGGACCTGAAGAGTTGAAGGAGCTGAAGAAGCAACTCGATATTCAAGAACGAATGGGTCTCATCTGACCTAGTTCCTCTCCGTGGGGTTGTGGAGTACTCTTTGTGAAGAAGAAGGATGGAACGGACCGACTTTGTGTTGACTACCGTCCATTGAACAAGAAGACTATCAAGAACAAGTACCCACTTCCCAACAACAACGAGTTGTTCGAACAACTCAAAGGTGCCCAAGTATTCTCCAAGCTTGATCTCCGCATGGGTTATCACCAGATTCGAATCCGTGAGCAAGATATTCCCAAGACGGCTTTCAGGACAAGCTATGGTTCATATGAATACACTATCATGTCTTTTGGCCTCGTCAACGCTCCTCCGACTTTCTCTCACATGATGAACTTCATCTTCAACGCCTACACCAATGACTTTGTTTTGGTCTATCTCGACGACATTCTGGTCTTTTTGAGGAACAAGGAAGATCACGCCAAGCACTTGCGTTTGGTACTCGATAAGCTCAGGGAACACCAGTTCTACGCCAAGTTCTCCAAGTGCGAGTTTTGGCTCGATGAGGTTCTTTATCTTGGGCATATCATCTCTGCCAAGGGCATTGCGGTGAATCCTGAGAAGGTGTCTACAATTGTGAATTGGGAACCACCTCAGAACGTGAAGCAACTCCGCAGCTTCCTCGGTCTCGCAAGCTATTGTCGAAGGTTCGTTGAGAACTTTTCAAAGATTGCGAAGCCTCTTTCAAACCTTCTCCAGAAACACGTCAAGTACGTTTGGTCTCCGGAGTGTGATATCGCTTTCAACACTTTGAAAGAGAAATTGGTCACTACTCCAGTTCTGACTCCTCCTGATGAATCCAAACCGTTCGAGGTCTTCTACGATGTCTCTCTCCAAGGTCTTGGTGCAGTGTTGATGCAAGAGAATAAAGTTGTGGCTTATACCTCTCGCCAGTTGAAGCCCAACGAGAAGAACTACCCCACTCATGACCTCGAGTTGGCGGCAGTTGCGCATGCTCTTTTGACTTGGAGACATCTCTTATTGGGAAGAAAAGTGGACATCTTCACTGACCACAAGAGTCTCAAGTACATCTTCACTCAGCCTAATCTCAACCTTAGGCAAACTCGATGGGTCGAAATGATTCAAGAGTATAATCCGAGTATCGAGTATACTCCAGGCAAGGCCAATGTGATTGCTGACGCATTGTGTAGGAAGGCTTATTGCAACAGTCTTATTCTCAAGCCTTATCAACCCGAGCTTTGTGAAGCTTTCCGCAAACTTAATCTGCAAGTTGTTCCTCAAGGTTTCCTCGCCAACCTTCAAGTCTCTCCTACCTTGGAAGACCAGATCCACCAAGCTCAACTTCTTGATGCTATGGTGAAGAAGGTGAAGATTGGGATTGTCAAGAGTCAACCCAAGTACAAGTGCTACCGCCTTGATGACAAGGATACTCTCTTCTTCGAGGATCGTATTGTTGTGCCCAAAGGTGATCTTCGTAAAGTGATCATGAACAAGGCTCACAATTCACTCCTCTCCATCCACCCTGGGAGTACGAAGATGTATCAGGACCTCAAGCAGGCTTATTGGTGGACTCGAATGAAGCGCGAGATTTCTCAGCTCGTGATTGAATGTGATGTCAGTAGAAGAGTGAAGGCAGAACACCGAAGGCCAGCTGGTCTCCTCCAACCTCTTGCCATTCCAGAATGGAAGTTTGACCACATTGAGATGGACTTCGTGACTGGGTTTCCAAATTCCAAGCGTGGCAATGATGCTATATTCGTTGTCATCGACAAACTCACTAAAGTGGCTCACTTTCTGCCTATCAAAGAGTCTATCACTGCAGCTCAATTGGCGTAGCTTTATACCTCTCGGATTGTATCGCTGCACGGCATTCCACAGGTGATCTCTTCAGACCATGGCAGCATCTTTACCTACAAGTTTTGGGATTCTTTTCAGAAGGCCATGGGTACCAACATCCGCTTCAGCACAGCTTTCCATCCTCAAACTAGCGGTCAAGTCGAGCGTGTCAACCAGATTCTTGAAGATATGCTCAGGGCTTGTGTGATCTCCTTCAGCATGAAATGGGAAGATTGTCTTCCATATGCTGAATTCTCCTACAACAACAGTTTTCAAGCAAGTTCGGGCAAGGCCCCATTCGAAATTCTGTATGGCAAGAAGTGTCGTACCCCTCTCAACTGGTCTGAAACCGGTGAACATCAACTTCTGGGAAATGACTTAATCACAGAGGCAGAGGAAATGTGTAAAGTCATTCGAGATAACCTCAAAGCAGCGCAATCGCGCCAGAAGACCTACTATGATAGTAAGCACCGTGATTTGGCTTTCGAGATCGAAGATCATGTTTACCTCCGCGTCTCTCCTATGAAAGGTACTCGTCGCTTCGGTATCAAAGGGAAGCTTGCCCCTAGATACGTGGGACCTTTCAAGATCGTCAGCAAGAGAGGCGATCTCGCCTATCAACTCGAGCTTCCTTCAAACTTTGCAAATGTGCATGACGTGTTCCATGTCTCTTAGCTCCACAAGTGCTTCAAGACACCTGAACGCACCGTCAACTTCGAAGACATTGAGCTCCAATAAGATCTCTCTTATCGTGAGCACCCCGTTGCAATTCTTGAAGAGACTGAATGCAAGACTCGCAATAAGTCAATCAAATTCCTCAAAGTCAAGTGGTCACACCATTCCGACCATGAAGCCACCTTGGAACGCGAGGATCACCTCCGTTCTGAGTACCCGGCGCTCTTCCAGTCCTAGATCTCGGGACGAGATCATTTCATAGTGGTGGAGTGTTGTAACACCCCAGATATGATTTTACCCAATATGTAATCCAACTCTTGCCATTTCCGGCGTTAAGTTATTTTATTTCCTCGGGTTTGGGTTTTTGTCTTCGTGTGTTGTTGTCATTTTCATGCATCTCATATCATGTCATCATGTGCATTGCATTTGCATACGTGTTCGTCTCATGCATCCGAGCATTTTCCCCGTTGTCTGTTTTGCATTCCGGCGCTTCGTTCTCCTCCGGTGGTCATTTCTACCTTTCTTTTGTGTGTGGGAATTAAACATTTCCTTATTGGACCGAGACTTGCCAAGCGGCCTTGGTTTACTACCGGTAGACCGCCTGTCAAGTTTCGTACCATTTGGACTTCGTTTGATGATCCAACGGTTAACCGAGGGACCGAACATGCCTCGTGTGTGTTACAGCCCAACACCCCTCCATTTTGGCCCAAAACCCACCAAAACCTTCTCCATCTTCTAGAGCGTTCGATCACGATCGCGTGGCCGAAAGCCACACCTCATTTGGACAGTCCTAGCTCCCTCTATGCCTATAAATACACCCCCTCCGAAATTTCCGGTTCCCCTCTCCCGAAACCCTAGATCCACTCCATCCACCGCCGCCGGACAAAACCCGCAGTCCGGACATTGTCCGCCTGCCGCCGCCGACCTACCGGTCTGCGCCACGTGGCAGCGGGCGCCCCACATCGCCGCCGTTTCCGCGCGGGCCCGCTCGGCCCGTGGCCGGCCCCTGCGGCCTGGGCTCCCTCCACCGCCGCCCGAGTCATCTCCTACTTCCGCCGCCTCTTCTCCTCGCGGCCGAGCCGCCTCGCCTCCCGGAGAAGCCGCCATCGACGCCCTCGCCCTGACGCCTCAAGGCCTCGCCGGCGGCCGCGCCAGGGAGAGGAGCTCCCGGCTCCGGCGACCGCGCCCGGCAGCTTCATCTCCGGCGACCCTCTCGCCGGATCCGGCGGTCCCCTCGACGTCCCCTACTTCCCTCCGGTGAGCTCTGCTACAAGAACTCCGGCGATCTGCTTCGGGATCCGTGCCGGAGATCCAGATCCAGATCGGGAAACCCTAGGGGTTGACCTCCTTTTTTACCATAAGTCCCTAATTAAATTGCCATGTTCATCGCATCGTAACTTTGCATCCGTAGATCCGTTTTGGGCATATAGCATATCAAAATGTTCGTCTCAGAGAGTACATCATTTCATCTCATTGAATCATTTTCATTTGAGTTCATCTTGATGCCTGAAATGCCGTTGGAAGAGTGCTATTTGGGTTCATTGTCATATCTGCTGCTCCAAATAGCTATTTGTCATTTTTGCCATGATTATTGTGTGCATGATATGCCCCTGAGCTCTACATGAGTTTTGTTATATATTTTGCCATCTTTCTAGAGGTGCCATCCATGTATTTTTGCGATGTGTCTGGTGCCTAGCACAAGCTTGCAAAGTGGTGCATTCGTTAATGCTGATTTCAGGGACTTAGCAATTCCACAAAGTCCTTGATCTGTTTTTATCAATATGCCATATGTTCATGTTGTTTCCTAGTGATCTTTGCCTCTTTTGAGGATGATCAGTAAGGATATTTTGTTAATCTTGTAGTGCTCTATCCATCCATGTCTTTGTTTGCAATTAAGAAGCACCCTAGCTTGAGTCAATCGAGCTCTACTTTTGCTATTTTGTGAATCTGGGCAGATTGTCTACTTGTTAGCGATTTTGCCGAGGATGTTGTAGTTGATCCGTGCATGTTATGTTATTGTTCTTGCCATGTATAGCTTGTATAATGTGTATTCTTGATGGGTGTATGCTTAGTTTGTCATGACATGCTCAGTAGTGAGTGCATCGAGCTCGTAAACATGCCTAATTGATATCTGATTTGCATGCTCAGTGTTCATCTTTTGTTAAGAATCATGAATGGATCCCTACCATGTATTTTGTTGCCATGTTTGGGTGTTTAGCATGTTTAATTTGTTGCATTTAGATGGCTACTTGCTGTATATCACAGACCGGTGCCATATTAGAATTGCTTGCCATTTCCAAACCATGCATCCGATTCCGGCGTTCTTTATATCGATTTCAACCGAAATCACCTCACCTTTCCAGTGGCACACTTGGTTTTCCATGTTGAGGCCAGGTTCATTCCTTCTTTTTCAAATCTTGCATATGCATCACATATCGCATCCCGCATAGCATACCATGTTTGCATCATGTTGTTTGATCTTTGCACGTGGTTGATTGCGTTTCTTTTGCTTGTTTGTCTTGTTTGGGTAGAGCCGGGAGACGAGTTCGCTAACGAGGAGCCCGTTGAGTTTGCTCTTGAGGATCCAGTCAACTCTGACAACTTTGCAGGCAAGATGATCATACCCTCGAAATCAATTCTATCTTTGCTTTGCTAGATGCTCGCTCTTTTGCTATGCCTATGCTACGATGCCTACCACTTGCTTATCATGCCTCCCAAATTGCCATGTCAAACCTCTAACCCACCATGTCCTAGCAAACCGTTGATTGGCTATAGTGTTGCTAGTTGCAGGTGAAGATTGGAGACCGTTCCTTG
Organism: Triticum aestivum; assembly: GCF_018294505.1. NCBI lineage: Eukaryota > Viridiplantae > Streptophyta > Magnoliopsida > Poales > Poaceae > Triticum > Triticum aestivum. Next base: position 222,864,432 of record NC_057806.1, read on the forward strand.
TTGGAACATTATTTACTTGTTGGGATATCATTATATTATCTTGTTATCTTAATGCATCTATATACTTGGTAAAGGGTGGAAGGCTCGGCCTTTTGCCTAGTGTTTTGTTCCACTCTTGCCGCCCTAGTTTCCGTCATATCGGTGTTATGTTCCCAGATTTTGCGTTCCTTACGCGGTTGGGTGATAATGGGAACCCCTTGATAGTTCGCCTTGAATAAAACTCTTCCAGTAATGCCCAACCTTGGTTTTACCATTTGCCACCTAGCCTCTTTTTCCCTTTGCTTTCTGGAGCCCGAGGGTCATCTTATTTAACCCCCCCCCCCGGGCTAGTGCTCCTCTGAGTGTTGGTCCAACCTAGAGCCCCTTGCAGCGCCACCTCGGGGAAACTCGAGGGCTGGTTTTAGTTGTACGGATTGCTTATCTGATTGTGCCCTGAGAACGAGATATGTGCAGCTCCTATTGGGATTTGTCGGCACATTCGGGCGGTGTTGCTGGATTTGTTTTAACTTGACGAAGTGTCTTGTAGAACCGGGATACCGAGTCTGATCGGAATGTCTCGGGAGAAGGTATATCCTTCGTTGACCGTGAGAGCTTGTCATGGGCTAAGTTGGGACTCCCCTGCAGGGATTTGAACTTTCGAAAGCCGTGCCCGCAGTTATGGGCAGATGGGAATTTGTTAATGTCCGGTTGTAGATAACTTGAACCTTAACTTAATTAAAATGAATCAATCATGTGTGTTACCATGATGGTCTCTTCTCGCGGAGTCCGGGAAGTGAACACGGTGTTGGAGTAATGCTTCCCGCAGGTTTTTCTCTAGTTATTCATTCGCGCTTTACCTTCTCTTCTCGCTCTCTTTTGCGAACAGGTTAGCCACCATATATGCTAGTCGCTTGCTGCAGCTCCACATATTACCTTGCCTTACCTTGTCTTGATCGCGAGGGTGCGAGATTGCTGAGTCCCTGTGGCTCACAGATTACTTCCAAACCAGATGCAAGGCCAGACGACTCCGTTCCAGATGATGCGTTTGAGCTCAAGTGGGAGTTCGATGAGGACTCACGCCGTTACTATGTGTCTTTCCCTGATGATCGGTAGTGGTGCCCAGTTGGGGCCATCAGGACCGTGTCGCATGTTGGGTTGATCTTTTATTTTGGCACCGTAGTCGGGCCATGAGTGATTGGATGATGTAATGCTATTTATGTACTTTGATTGACGTGGCGAGTGTAAGCCAACTATGTACCTTCCCCTTTTATTATCTATATTACATGGGATGTTGTGAAGATTGCCTTACTTGCGACATTGCTTTCAATGCGGTTATGCCTCTAAGTCGTGCTTCGACACATAGGAGACATAGCCGCATCGAGGGCGTTACATTATTTTCTTCAGTGTTGAAGATAGACTTGCTGACGAATGCAGTAGCGAGAGCTAGGCTCACCACTCCGGATTCGGACTCCCCAGATGACTCCTCTTCCTCATTTTCTTCAGATTCAGCCTCAAAGTCCATTTCCTTGCCAATGAATGCCCTGGCCTTCTTGGAGCTGCTCTTCTTGTGATATGAAGGCTTTGAGGATTTTGATGATGAGGATTTTGTGGATTTCTTCTTTTTTTTGCATCATCAGAACTGTAATCCTTGTATTTCTTCTTCTTTGATTCCTTTTCCCATTGAAGACAATCTTGAATGTAATGTCCAGGCTTCTTGCATTGTGGTAGAGCCTCCTCTTGTAGTCATTTTATGAGGAATCACTGCTACTTGAGGGTCTCCCAAAGCAACCATGTCTTGAGAACTTTTGGAACTTCTTCACAAGCAGAGCCAGATAAAGGGAGTACCAAGGCTGCTACTAGAGTCTTCATCTTTGGACTCAGATACGGCCTTGGCCTTCAGTGCACGTGTTCTGCCATAGCTTGAACCATAGAGATCTCTCTTTTCAGCAAGTTGAACTCATGAGTATTTAGCCTTTCGAGAATATCAGCGGGATCAAGTGACTTGTAATCAGCACGTTCTTGTATCATCAATGCCAGAGTGTCAAATGAGGAATCAAGCGATCTCAGCAATTTCTTCACCACCTCATGGTCGGTGATGTCAGTGGCACCAAGTGCTTGAAGCTCATTTGAGATGTCACTGAGGCGATCGAAGGATTGTTGAACATTTTCATTGTCGAGTCTTTTGAAGCGGTTGAAGAGATTGCGAAGAACATCAACTCGAGAGTCACGCTGAGTTGAGACTCCTTCATTCACTTTAGACAACCTGTCCCAGATAAGCTTTGCTGTCTCCAAAGCACTGACTCTGCCATACTATCCTTTGCTCAGATGGCCACATATGATATTCTTCGCTTGAGAGTTGAGTTACTTGAATCTCTACACATCAGCAGCATTCAGAGAAGGTGTGACTGAGGGAACACCATTTTCCACAACATACCAGAGATCGTTATCAATTGCTTCAAGATGCATTCGCATCTTATTCTTCCAGTAGGGGTAGTCCGTCCCATCGAAGGTAGGACACCCAGCAGAGATCTTGGTCATACCTGCGGTCGACATAACTAAAACTCCAGGCGGTTAAACCAAAATCACACAGAACAAGGGAGTACCTTGCTCTAATACCAATTGAAAGTGCGTTATATCGATTAGAGGGGGGGTGAATAGGCGATTTTTATGAAATTCTTCACCGAGGAATTTGTCGGTGAGGAAATTCCTTAGCGAAGAACTACTAGCAGTGGAATAAGTACTCAAAAGTAAACATAACAGAATACAAGCATAGTCATCATGATGAAATGAAGACAGGCACAGAGTACAGGAAGCGTAATCACAGGATAACACAGGACGAAGACAAACAGACTGAAGAAATTGAACTTAGGAAATTGAGAAAGTCTTCAGTCACACAGATATGAACAAACACACAACACAGTTATGAGGAAATGAAAGAGTTGAGGAAATAGAAACAGTAAGCTTGGCGAAGACAATGATTTGGTAGACCAGTTCCAACTGCTATCTCAGTTGTACGTCTGGTTGGAGTGGCCGAGTATTTAAACTCAAGGACACACAGTCCCGGACACCCAGTCCTGAACACGCAGCTCAGGACACCTAGTCCTCACCGTATTCTCCTTGAACTAAGGTCACACAGACCTCGTCCAATCACTCGTGGTAAGTCTTCAGGCGACTTCCAAACCTTCACAAACTCGGTCACTCGGCGATCCACAATTCCTCTTGGATGCTCTAGACCATGACGCCTAACCGTCTGGAAGAAGCACAGTCTTCAAAGGTAACAATCGTCGGATCCACGCAGGATCAATCTCTTCAGTGATGCTCAATCACTTGGGGTTTGTAGGTGTTTCGGTTGTGGGTTTTTGGTTTTTCCTCACTTGATGATTTTCTCTCAAAGTCCTTGGAGGATGGGTTGCTCTCAAATGACAAGTGTCAGTTTCTCTCGGAGTAGCCAACCAGCTAGTGGTTGTAGGGGGCGGCTATTTATAGCCTAGGGAGCAGCCCGACATGATCAGACATAAATGCCCTTCAATGATATGACCGTCAGGTGGATAGATATTTTGGGACAGCTGGCGCATAGCACAGCAATGGTCGGAATTTTGAGTAGCAAAGTCCTCAGGGCTATCATGTTCCTCACTGTGTAGGAAATCCGCACTGGCGAATTCCTAACTCCTTAGTCAGAACAAATTCCTCGGAGACCAGAAGAACTTCGTCTCTATCACTGAAGAATATGATTGGACTGTATGAGATTTCCAATGGCTTCACTCGAAGGGATTGGTAGGTGTAGGATTTTGAGTTGAGCATCACATGGAAATTTTTCCTTAGTATTTCCTCGACCCCCTTTAACAGTACGGTGTTTCCTATGACTCAAGAAAGAGAAAATGAAACTATGAAAACAAAAGTCTTCACACTTTATGTTCCTCGAATGAATACCAAGTCTTCAAGGTCACACCATTTTCTTCACCTTCAAAGTCTTCAGAAAGTCTTCAGAATACCAAAGTCTTCAGACGAAGAACTTCATTTTTAGGGGTCGACTTTCTCTGTAAATATCAAACTCCTCATAGACTTATAGACCTGTGTACACTCATAAACACATTAGTCCCTTAACCTATAAGTCTTCAATACACCAAAATCACTAAGGGGCACTAGATGCACTTACACATACCTAGATATTCTCATAACTATGCTCAATTCTATCAATTGCTCGACAGTAATTTGTTTACCCACTGTAATACTTATGCTATCTTGAGAGAAGCCACTAGTGTAACCTGTGGCCCCCGGGTCTATTTTCCATCATACAAGTTTCCAATCTATTTTATTTTGCAATCTTTACTTTCAATTTATATCATAAAAATACCAAAAAATATTTATCTTATTATTATTATCTCTATCAGATCTCACTCTTGCAAGTGGCCGTGAAGGGATTGACAACCCCTTTATCACGTTGGTTGCGAGGTTCTTACTTGTTTGTGTAGGTACGAGTTGACTCGCGCGTTGTATACTACTGGATTGATACCTTGGTTCTCAAAAACTGAGGAAAATACTTACGCTGCTTTGCTGCATCACCCTTTCCTCTTCAAGGGAAAACCAACGCATGCCCAACAGGTAGGAGGCACTTGCTTGCGTATGGCCATGGACCTAGTGGGTCCCGATTGTCCGCCTCTCCACGTACAGTCCTCTCCAGATTCCTCTCGTTTGTTCAACATGTTCACAACGGTAGACAGCGGCGCTGTGGTGAGCGCACAAACATGGAGGATGATGTCTAGGCCCCAGACGAGAACGAACCAGAGCTGGGGAAGGCATGCTACAGCAATGGTAGACGTTGTGCCTAATTTCTACCGAAACCACTGAACTAGCTCAGTGGCCAAGTGACACTACCCGATCGCTTTTCCGCTCGGGTTCGATTCCACCTGATCCAGTGAAAATATCTCCAAATTTTTTGCCTCTGTCATTATTGACATGTGGGTCCCCATTGTCATATATGGACACCACCTCCAACATTTGCCAAAACTTTGTCCCTCTTTTTCTCCGTTTTTCGCACAGTCGTTATTGTGTGGGCATTCTGAGAATAGCATATCTTTTTGACTTTGCATCATATGAAGATGTGCTATGCATGAATTTTGATCAGCATGATGTTAACTGGCTGGTAGTGTCATTTTTGACCATGAATAAAAATTCTAACATGATGTTATCCTTGTTTGAAAAGGGCTTGTTAATATAAATGTCGGGAACCCGATCCTAAGTCACACCGATCTAGCATGTAACACTTCATATCACTTTGCGGCCTCACGCACGGTATTCCCACGGGTGCCACCTTACCTGGCCCGGGACCATTTGTGCCTTTTGGATCACGTATATGATAGTGTCGCTAGCATCCATATGACAGAGAACCCAGGCCGACATGACTAGTCGTGAACCCAAAGTGGCACTAACTTACAGGGACAGGCATACATGAATCAACCACGAGCATGTCGGTCAACAGCGTATGAATCCGGGCTGTAGCACTGGGCTAACAGGACTCCGGGAACCCGAGCTGTAGCAGGCTAGGCAGGACTCCGGATGTCACCGCGTGACATTTCCCGAAGGGACAGACACAGGAACGAAGTGATTCACATGCCGACCAGTCAAGTGTTCCGGAGCAGTAGTGCTGGGCTAGCAGGACTCCGGTGAACCGGGCTGTAGCGGACTACTATGGCACATGGAAGCACAAGACTACATTTCCCCATAAGAGAGGCTACTAGAGGTAAACAACTAGGTTGACAGATCTCACACATAGCAATACACGTTACACGTATGCATAACATGCAAGTATGTGCTGTACAACATGGCATCACAACATAACTCTAACTCATATAGATAAAGGCCCAGAAGAGCCACATAGCATTCAATACAAACAGGGGTCTCATGACCCATCATTCAGAGCATACAAGCAACAGAAGCATTACATGTCTGAGTACAGACAACTACAAAGGAAAAGACTAAGAAGCCTGACTAAACACGACCCTCCCAAGGGTACAAGATCATAGCTGGGATACAAGCTACTCGTCGAAGTCACTAGCGTAACCAACTGCAAAACATAAATAAGCAAACGTGAGTACAAAGGTACTCAGCAAGTCTTACATCAGAACTATCTACATATGCAACATTATCAACAAAGGGGTGGTGGAGTTTTAACAGCAGCAAGCCAGCTTTGACTCAGTGGCTAATCTATACTATGAGTATCAGAAACTTCTTTAAGGTAAGAAGACGCACACGAGTCCACATGTTCACCATATCAATACTCCACTATGGATACGTTCCCGTCTTCCTACGAGAAGGCCATCCATAGCACTCACGCTTATCTTGCGGATTTTAAAGTATCCACTTCAAGTTGTCTATGTACTACATAAGTTCTCCAAGTTTCCATATCCAAGGAAAACGGCTATTCGAATAGATAATATTGACCCTGCAGGGGTGTACTTCGTCACACACGCTCTCGCCACTTATAGCCCTATACACGTCATGTACCTCGGCAACCTTCAAGCGGAAGCCGGGCGAGGGTGTCGGCCACGACCTGACTAACCACACAAGTCTCTCGTCCAGGTTTCTCGCCTATTCGGGTTCCATCCGCAAGGAGATCCGGCCGGGGTGTCGCTCACGGCCCCAAACGATGTGTGCAGGGTTCCCAAGCCCACCATCCGGGTGCCACTTGGTACACCGTGCCACGGTGCCTAGTCTGTCCCAAGCCCGTCCCGTCGGACACCACCTGGTAGACAAGTAGCACTACCTACAAACGCCAGAAACTAGTTGCAACTCCTGGACAGAGATCAAGTGGATTAATAAGCCGAGAGGGGCCGGATAACCGGAACCCAATGTGTGGTAGTAACTGGACATGGATAACATACACAGAACTCAGTGCTTAAGGACGGTTCCAATGAGACAACCCACCATGTACTCCTACATGGCCTCTCATCGCTACCTTTACCAAAACGTGTTCACACACTTAGCCTTTACCGGTAGGACATGTTCACCACTCCGATTCATTCTCGATGAATCAGACCTGACACAACTCTAAGCATAGCTGGCATAAAGAAAAAACAAGCATGGATGAGCAGGCACATCAAGGCTCAAGCAACTCCTACTCATGCTAGTGGGTTTCAACTATTTACTGTGGCAATGATAGGTCATGCAGAGGAATGGGTTCAACTACCGTAGCAGAAAGTAGCAGCTTGAATCATTGTTGTCCTAATGCAGTATAAGGAGCAGGAGCGAGAGAGTGGGATTTATCGAGATGCTCAAGGGGGTTTGCTTGCCTGATAGATCCACGAAGAAGCACTGCTCCTCAGACAGGTACTCGGGACACCTTCTAGAGTAGAACCTATCGAGAGGGGACGGTGCCGGCAATCAATAAACAATCATATGCAACAATATGATGCATGAAGATGACATTTCAAAGATGCTATGATTTGCCCTAATGCATCTAGCATCCATTTTGTTGAAGTCCATATGAACCAAGGGTTCATATGCAAACCCCAAATTAAGTATATAACATGCCATTATTACGTTTTTCATGCATGAAACTGGCATAAATGGATTCCTTTCATTTTTCTGATAATTTTTCATATATAAATTATTTCATTCTGAGCTACGGTTGAATTATTATGATTTTTTGAAGTTTAGGCAATATTCTGGAATTTCCTGAGTTAAAGTAATTCCAGAAATCAATTATTGCGTCAGCTCTACATCAGCATGATGTAAGCGGGTCAACGGGGCTGACCAGGTCAAACCTGACCCGTGGGCCCCACATGTCATTGGCTCAGTTATGTAACATGTTTTAGAATAAACCTAATCTACCGATTAACAGGGTCGGGCCCACTGTCAGTGACTAAGAGGTTAATTAAGCAGTGATTAGGCCCTAATCTAACCACTGCCACGTCAGCATCACCGGATCAAGTAGTCGTCGACCTTACAGGACGGCAGAGGCTTGTCGGAAACTCTATTCCGGCGACCATTCGCGTGGCGGTGGGCATCTACGCATTGCGGGCGCTTGGCCGCATCCATCTACGCAAGTGGGAGGGGATGAGGTGGTCGGAAACAGCAACGGTGGCGAGCGAGGCGGCGGCCGGAGCATGGCTATGCGCGGGTGCGGGCTACGCTTGGCTAGCAAGCTCGCTGAGAGGATGGGCGGGCTCCTGGAGCTGCGTTGAGCACAATGGTGTGCTTGGCTTCGAGCAATAATGGCTCTAGCCACGACGGCGACGAGGCACGGTGGCGGCAAGCTTCGGCTGCGGTGGCCAGGGGGCTAGAGGAGGGATTCGATGGCGGGGAGAGAGGGGTTGGGAGCAGGAGCTCACAGGGAGGCGGCGGAGTAGGTCAGTGGGCTCGGGGACGTCCTTGCCGGCGCGAATCGACGGCGAGGGGCTCGGGTGCCCGAGGTTGAAGATGACCGCGATGACGATGAAGCAGGGCCTCCTGCGAGGCGTGAGTCGGCGGAGGGGACGTGGGCGGTGTTGCGGTTCTTCCGGACGCATCAGTGAGGCGAGTGGTGGACGGTGGCCGTAGTGACAGCGAGCGGCGTGGACGAGCGCGCTCGGGTGTGCTGCGGGGAGAGGAACAGAGGAGGGGAGAGAGAGCAGCGAGTGAGGGAGAGGAGAGAGGGGCTTCGAGGCGTCTCCAGGCGCGGGATTGGGTTGATGGGGAGCGTGACACGGTGAAGCAGGAGGTGGCGCGGTCGGCTGCATGCGCTGGCTGCCAGTGGGCACAAGGTTGAAGACAACCTTGCCCCTGGTGGGCTGGGCCAACAGTGCCAGGCCGGCTGGGCTGCAAGGTAAGGCCAGGTAAGCCTTTTCCTTTTCCTGTTTTCTTTTTCTATTTCTGACATTTGTTTTGTATCTAAAATAAATGTTAAAACATTTCCATAAATGCTAAAAATATTTGTGGCATCTAGATATAATATTCCAGACGCCCTCACGAATTCCCAACATTTTTGGAGCCATTAAAATATTTATATAATTTAAACAGCTCCAAATCAAATATTTATGCATTGATTCAAAAATCCAAAATGTGTAGCAAAAATGTGCATCACCTCTGGTTGTTGTTCGCAACATTATCCAAAGAGCATGAACATTTTTGAAGAGCATTTTGGGTTCAATGAAAATCCATTTTAAAGTTGAACCTATTGGAAAAACTTTGGTGCTAGGGTTTGCAACTTTCCCCATTTCAAATTTATTTGAAATTTAAACATGATGCACAAGCAAGCCTAGGATCATACCAGAACTAGGGATGTGACAGCTCGCCCCCACTCGAAAAAATCTCGTCTCGAGATTCGGGAGTTGGCGGAAAGAAAGCGGGGTACTCAAGTCGAAGACGATCTTCTCGCTCCCAAGTAGCTTCTCTCTCGGAATGATGAGACCATTGAACCTTGAGAAACTTGATGTTATGATGTCGAGTGACGCACTCTGCTTGATCCAGAATGCTAACAGGGTACTCTCGATAAGTAAGGTTATCTTGGAGATCAAGCGTTTCGTGGTCCACTCCGCAGATGGGATCCGAGAAGCAACGCCTGAGTTGAGAGACGTGGAAGACATCATGAACTCGAGAAAGATATGGGGGTAGTTCCAACTGGTAGGCAACCTCTCCTCGTTTGGCGAGAATGCGAAAAGGACCGATGTAATGAGGAGCCAACTTGCCCTTGATACCGAAACAATGGGTACCCTTCAAAGGAGTAACCCGAAGGTAAGCCTTGTTGCCAACTTCATATGCCACTTCCTTATGACGACGGTCATACTGGCTCTTTTGACGAGATTGGGCTGTTTTCAAATTCTCACGAATGATGCGAACTTGCTCTTCTGCCTCCTGGATCATATCCGGTCCAAAGAATTGTCTTTCACCGGTTTCTGACCAGTTCAAAGGTGTTCGACATCTTCGTCCATATAGAATTTTGAAGGGTGCATTCTTAAGACTGGATTGGTAGCTATTGTTATAAGCAAACTCGGCAAAGGGAAGACATTTCTCCCAATCCATACCGAATGAGATAACGCAAGCTCTAAGCATGTCTTCGAGAATTTGGTTGACCCTTTCCACCTGACCACTTGACTGAGGGTGGAAAGCGGTACTGAAGGAAAGATGGGTGCCCATGGCAGTTTGGAAACTTTCCCAGAAATGAGAGGTGAAAAGACTGCCACGGTCTGAATTGATCTCTAGTGGAACACCATGGAGTGACACTATTCGGGAGATATATAAGTCAGCGAGCTGACTAGCAGTGATACTCTCTCGAACAGGTAGGAAGTGAGCCACTTTGGAGAGACGATCAATGACTACGAAGATAGCATTATTTCCTTTCTTGGTCCTGGGAAAGCCGGTGATGAAGTCCATACCAACTTTGTCCCATTTCCACTCGGGAATAGCTAAAGGTTGAAGGGTGCCAGCAGGTCTTTGATGCTCTGCCTTAACGCGACGACAAATGTCACAGTTGGCAATAAACTGAGCGATTTCTCTCTTCATCCTAGTCCACCAGAACCTCTGGCGTAGGTCCTGATACATCTTTGTACTACCGGGATGAATCGTGAGAAGGGATTCATGGGCCTCCTTAAGGATCAGTTGCTGCATCTGTTGACATTTGGGAACCACCAAACGGTTTCCAAAGTAAACAACACCTCGTTCATCCATAGAGAAACAGCCAGCAACTCCCTTGGAAATATTCTTCTTGATTCGGAAAATTCCCGTATCATGCTTCTGAGCCTCTATGATCTGATCCGTAAGGGTAGGTTTCGCTACCAAGGTAGAAAGGGAACCATGAGGAGCTATGTGAAGGTTAAGCTTACAGAATTCCTCATGGAGGGGTGGTTGACATTGTTGCAACATGAGGTTGTTGCAATAGGATTTACGACTTAAAGCATCAGCCATGACATTGTCTTTGCCAGGGGTGTAGGTGATTCCTAAGTCGTAATTCGAGATCAACTCCAACCAACGTCTCTGTCTGAGATTCAGATCCGGTTGGGTGAAGATATATTTGAGACTCTGATGGTCAGTGTAGATTTCGCAACGGTTACCAAGAAGGTAATGTCGCCAAGTCTTAAGTGCATAGACTACGGCTGCAAGCTCTAGATCATGTGTAGGATAATTCTCCTCATGTGGATGCAACTGTCGAGATGCATAGGCAATCACATGATGATCCTGCATAAGAATGCAACCTAGTCCTTGACGTGAAGCGTCGCAGTAGATAACAAAGTCTTTGGTGAAATCCGGTGGCATGAGTATGGGCGCAGAAGTCAAGCGTCTTTTCAGTTCCTGAAAACTGTGCTCACACTATGGGGTCCACTCAAACCTTTTATCTTTCTTGAGAAGCTCCATGAGGGGTTTGGCCACTTTGGAGAAGTTTTCAACGAAGTGGCGACAATAACTGGCTAGACCAAGGAAACTCCTAACTTGTTTGACCGATTCGGGTGGAGTCCAATTGAGAACGGCTTTGACTCTCTCGGGATTGACAGCAATGCCCTTACCAGAGATCACGTGGCCAGATAGGTCACTTCTGGCAACCAAAATTCACACTTGGAGAACTTGGCATAAAGGCGGTGCTCTTTGAGTTTACCTAACACAAGCCTAAGATGTTCGGCATGCTCTTCCTCGTTCTTCGAGTAAATAAGAATATCATCAAGATAAACCATGACGAACTTATCTAAGTACTCCATAAAGATCGAGTTCATCAAGCGGGAGAAAGTAGCTGGAGCATTGGTTAGGCCGAAAGACATCACGGTGTACTCGTATTGACCATAACGAGTGACAAAGGCCGTTTTGGGGATGTCCCCATTTCTGATCTTGATTTGGTGGTAGCCTAACCTCAAATCCATCTTGGAGAAGATTGAGGATCTAGCGAGCTGATCATACAGGTCGTTGATCCTTGGGAGCGGATACTTGTTCTTTATCGTGACCAAATTAACGGGACGATAATCTACAACCATCCGATCCGTACAATCCTTCTTCTTGATGAAGAGGACAGGACAAGCCCAAGGAGAAGAACTGGGACGGATGAAACCCTTTTGCAAGGACTCATCAAGTTGTTTCTTAAGCTCGGCTAACTCCAAAGGTGCCATCTTGTATGGTCTCCTAGAGATTGGAACAGTTCCTGGGATAAGTTCTATGACAAACTCTACATCTCGGTCAGGTGGGACACCTGGCAGTTCTTCTGGAAAAACATCTGGGAAGTCACGGACTATCGGAATATCTTCAAGGTCTGGAAGAGGGCTGGCATTAAGAGAATAGAGTTGACGCCTTGCAACTCTAGTGGAGACAGTGACTACTTTGCCAGATGGATGTGTAAGTTGAACAGATCTGGTGTAACAATCTATCTTGGCATGATGAGCTGTCATCCAGTCCATACCCAAGATGATGTTAATATCTGAAGACTTGAGAGATATCAAAGAAGCAAGGAATACCAGTCTGTCAATAAGGATTTCATTATCATGGCTTACCTTAGAGGTTTGCCATTTGGAACCAGGAGTCTGGATTATTAGTGGAGTTGGCATATCACAAAATGACATGTCGTGCAACCGAGCGTATCCTTCGGATATGAAGGAGTGGGATGCTCCAGTATCGAAGAGAACTGAAGCTGGGTGACAATTGACAAGAAGCGTACCCAGTACGACGTCGGGATCATCTTGAGCTTCTGTAGCTGAGACATGGTGCACACATGCTCGTTCAATGGAGGCTGGCTTGGTACTGATCATCTTGACTGATGGCTTTTCACGGCCAACAGACCTCTCAGACTAGGGTGGGGTATAACTGGACTGAGGGCAGTCACGTGCATAGTGCCCTGGTTCTCTGCAGGTGAAGCAAGTTCCTGAGGTAGGGCGTGCACCTACATTGGCAAGTGGTCCACTAATAGGCCTGGGTGGAGCACGTTGTTGAGTTGGGTGAGGCGCCACATAGGATGGCCTCGGTGCATATCGAGGTGGAAGAGCTGAGTTCGGAATCCAAATCCGTCGCTTCTGAGAGCCAGAGCGGGAGGAAGAACCCAGATCACGGTTGTTCTTTCACGACTCCTCGTAAGTGAGTTGAGCTGTCTCTGCATTAATGGCCTTGTTCACAAGAGCCTGGAAAGTATCACAATGATGCAGCTGGAGATCACGTCGCAACTTAGGGTTCAGACCCTTCCGGAACCTAGCCTGCTTCTTAGCGTCCGTGGACACTTCTTCTGTAGCATAGCGGGCGAGGTTTCCGAACTCTCTACTGTAAGCATCAACAGGCAGCTTACCCTGGGTAAAACTACAGAACTCTTCCCTCTTGCGGTCAATGAGAGCCAGAGGAATGTGGTGCTCACGAAAAGCCTTGGTGAAATCCTTCCACGTAGGAATCTGGCCAGCTGGAAGCATAGCCTCATAGCTCTAATACCAACACTGTCGGGACCCCGATCCTAAGTCGCACCGATCTAGCATGTAACACTTCATATCACTTTGCGGCCTCACGCGCGGTATTCCCACAGGTGCCACCTTACCTGGCCCGGGACCGTTTGCGCCTTTTGGCTCACGTATATGATATTGTCACTAGCATCCATATGACAGAGAACCCGGGCCGACATGACTAGTCGTGAACCCAAAGTGGCACTAACTTATAGGGAGAGGCATACATGAATCAACCACGAGCATGTCGGTCAACAGCGTATGAATCCGGGCTATAGCACTAGGCTAACAGGACTACAGGAACCCGGGCTGTAGCAGGCTAGGCAGGACTCCGGATGTCACCGCGTGACATTTCCGAAAGGGACAGACACAGGAACGAAGTGATTCACATGCCAGCCAGTCAAGTGTTCCGGAGCAGTAGTGCTGGGCTAGTAGGACTCCGGTGAACCGGGCTGTAGCGGACTACTATGGCACATGGAAGCACAAGACTACATTTCCCCATAAGAGAGGCTACCAGAAGTAAACAACTAGGTTGACGGATCTCACACATAGCAATACACGTTACACGTACGCATAACATGCAAGTATGTGCTGTACAACATGGCATCACAACAATAACTCTAACTCATATAGATAAAGGCCCAGAAGAGCCACATAGCATTCAATACAAACAGGGGTCTCATGACCCATCATTCAGAGCATACAAGCAACAGAAGCATTACATGTCTGAGTACAGACAACTACAAAGGAAAAGACTAAGAAGCCTGACTAAACACGACCCTCCCAAGGGTACAAGATCGTAGCTAGGATACAAGCTACTCGTCGAAGTCACTAGCGTAACCAACTGCAAAACATAAATAAGCAAACGTGAGTACAAAGGTACTCAGCAATTCTTACATCAGAACTATCTACATATGCAACATTATCAACAAAGGGGGTGGTGGAGTTTTAACAGCAGCAAGCCAGCTTTGACTCAGTGGCTAATCTATACTATGAGTATTAGAAACTTCTTTGAGGTAAGAGGACGCACACGAGTCCACATGTTCACCATATCAATACTCCACTATGGATCCGTTCCCGTCTTCCTACGAGAAGGCCATCCATAGCACTCACCCTTATCTTGCAGATTTGAAAGTATCCACTTCAAGTTGTCTATGTACTACATAAGTTCTCCAAGTTTCCATATCCGAGGAAAACGGCTATCCGAATAGATAATATTGACCCTGTAGGGGTGTACTTCGTCACACACGCTCTCGCCACTTATAGCCTTGTACACGTCATGTACCTCGGCAACCTTCAAGCGGAAGCCGGGCGAGGGTGTCGGCCACGACCTGACTAACCACACAAGTCTCTCGTCCAGGTTTATCGCCTATTCGGGTTCCATCCGCAAGGAGATCCGGCCGGGGTGTCGCGCATGGCCCCAAACAATGTGTGCAGGGTTCCCAAGCCCACCATCCGGGTGCCACTTGGTACACCGTGCCATGGTGCCTAGTCCGTCCCAAGCCCGTCCCGTCGGACACCACTTGGTAGACAAGTAGCACTACCTACAAACGCCAGAAACTAGTTGCAACTCCTGGACAGAGATCAAGTGGATTAATAAGCCGAGAGGGGTCGGATAACCGGAACCCAATGTGTGGTAGTAACTGGACTTGGATAACATACACAGAACTCAGTGCTTAAGGACGGTTCCAATGAGACAACCCACCATGTACTCCTACATGGCCTCTCATGGCTACCTTTACCAAAACGTGTTCACACACTTAGCCTTTACCGGTAGGACATGTTCACCACTCCAATTCATTCTCGATGAATCAGACCTGACACAACTCTAAGCATAGCTGGCATAAAGAAAAAACAAGCATGGATGAGCAGGCACATCAAGGCTCAAGCAACTCCTACTCATGCTAGTGGGTTTCAACTATTTATTGTGGCAATGATAGGTCATGCAGAGGAATGGGTTCAACTACCGCAGTAGAAAGTAGCAGTTTGAATCGTTGTTGTCCTAATGCAGTATAAGGAGCAGGAGCGAGAGAGTGGGATTTTTCGAGATGCTCAAGGGGGTTTGCTTGCCTGATAGATCCACGAAGAAGCACTGCTCCTCAGACAGGTACTCGGGACACCTTCTAGAGTAGAACCTATCGAGAGGGGACAGTGCCGATAATCAATAAACAATCATATGCAACAATATGATGCATGAAGATGACATTTCAAAGATGCTATGATTTGCCCTAATGCATCTAGCATACATTTTGTTGAAGTCCATATGAACCAAGGGTTCATATGCAAACCCCAAATTAAGTATATAACATGCCATTATTACGTTTTTCATGCATGAAACTGGCATAAATGGATTCCTTGCATTTTTCTGATAATTTTTCATATATAAATTATTTCATTCTGAGCTACGGTTGAATTATTATGATTTTTTGAAGTTTAGGCAATATTCTGGAATTTCCTGAGTTAAAGTAATTCCAGAAATCAATTATTGCGTCAGCTCTATGTCAGCATGACGTAAGCGGGTCAACGGGGCTGACCAGGTCAAACCTGACCCATGGGCCCCACATGTCATTGGCTCAGTTAGGTAACATGTTTTAGAATAAACCTAATCTAACGATTAACAGGGTCGGGCCCACTGTCAGTGACTAAGAGGTTAACTAAGCAGTGATTAGGCCCTAATCTAACAACTGCCACGTCAGCATCACCGGATCAAGTCGCCGGCGACCTTACAGGACGGCGGAGGCTTGTCGGAAACTCTATTCCGGCGACCATTCGCGCGGCGGTGGGCATCTACGCATTGCGGGCGCTCGGCCGCATCCATCTACGCAACCGGGAGGGGATGAGGTGGTCGGAAACAGCAACAGCAGCGAGCGAGGCGGCGGCCGGAGCATGACTATGCGCGGGCGCGGGCTACGCTTGGCTAGCAAGCTCGCTGATCGGATGGGCGGGCTCCTGGAGCTGCGTTGAGCACAATGGTGTGCTTGGCTTCGAGCAATAATGGCTCTAGCCACGACGGCGACGAGGCACGGCGGCGGCGAGCTTCGGCTGTGGTGACCAGGGGGCTAGAGGAGGGATTGGACGGCGGGAAGAGAGGGGTTGGGAGCAGGAGCTCACAGGGAGGCGGCGGAGTAGGTAAGTGGGCTCGGGGATGTCCTTGCCGGCGGGAATCGACGGCGAGGTGCTCGGGTGCCCGAGGTTGAAGATGACCGCGATGACGATGAAGCAGGGCCTCCTGCGAGGCGTGAGTCGGTGGAGGGGACGTGGGCGGTGTTGCAATTCTTCCGGACGCGTCAGCGAGGCGAGTGGTGGACGGTGGCCGCGGTGACAGTGAGTGGCGACGACGAGCGCGCTCGGGTGTGCTGCGGGGAGAGGAACAGAGGAGGGGAGAGAGAGCAGCGAGTGTGGGAGAGGAGAGAGGGGCTTCGAGGCGTCTCCAGGCGCGGGATTGGGTTGACGGGGAGTGCGACACGGCGAAGCAGGAGGTGGCGCGGTCGGCTGCGTGCGCTGGCTGCCAGTGGGCACAAGGTTGAAGACAACCTTGCCCCTGGTGGGCTGGGCCAACAGTGCCAGGTCGGCTGGGCTGCCAGGTAAGGCCAGGTAAGCCTTTTCCTTTTCCTGTTTTCTTTTTCTATTTCTGACATTTGTTTTGTATCTAAAAGAAATGTTAAAACATTTCCATAAATGCTGAAAATATTTGTGGCATCTAGATATAATATTCCAGAGGCCCTCACCAATTCCCAACAATTTTGGAGCCATTAAAATATTTATATAATTTAAACAGCTCCAAATCAAATATTTATGCATTGATTCAAAAATCCAAAATGTGTAGCAAAAATGTGCATCACCTCTGGTTGTTGTTCCCAACATTATCCAAAGAGCATTAACATTTTTGAAGAGCATTTTGGGTTCAATGAAAATCCATTTTAAAGTTGAACCTATTGGAAAAACTTTGGTTCTAGGGTTTGCAACTTTCCCCATTTCAAATTTATTTGAAATTTAAACATGATGCACAAGCAAGCCTAGGATCATACCAGAACTAGGGATGTGACAATAAATGCGTTCCTCTGAAACTTGCAGTTTGTTATGTGGAACCGAAACTTGTTGTTTCTTTTCTGAGAATCACATTGCCTGCACTTTTATATGAAACTATATTTTTATGTGCTAAAAATATATCTCTAGAATTCATAAAATACATCATATGCTCAGTACTGCAAATATGAAATTCAAAAGACATTCATATCTGAAAGTACTCTCAAAATACACAACACAAAACACAATTCACAACCTGCAAATACTAACAACCTTAAGCTCCTACTGACAATTCACAACCTACCCGACTTTTGGGTTGGGGGCAGTCCCCTCCTATTCCTCGGCGGCAGACAGCCGCCCTGTGAGACGAGGTGAACGGCGAGGGAGAGGATGGCGAGGAAGCACCATTGGGCCAACTGCTTTTCTCCTCTTGTAGTTGGGTTCGGTCAACGAAGACTCCACCGGCTCGCTCTGGCACAACACCCTCACAAACGGCACCCTGTAGATGCTCGATCCTTCAATCTCTGGTGGATGCTCCATCTTGGATCGATACTCCCACCACCGCTGCCTCCCTTTGGGAGTATCGCGGCCTTTTCACTCTGTTGCAGATTCCCTACTACATCCTCTGCATAGATGTCCTTTGGGCATGGGAGAGTAGGTGAACCAGGGCAGTTGCATTTCTTACGAAAAGAAGCAACTTATCTTAATGGGAAATTTAGCAGGACATTAAAAACAGTGCCATTGATTCATATTACTAGAGGCATTACATTGACAAAAAACATTGGTTTAATGTGTCCTTACTTTTAATAGTGGGACTACTACATTTTACCAGTGGCATTACATAAGAGGGGCTTGGGGCAACAAGCATCAGAACATGATATTTGGGCTGGTCCCACTTTTGTTCAGTATAGCCACCTTATACTGTGTGAGGCTAGCAAATCTAGTGTTGTACATACTCTGTTGACTTGTCCCCCAGTCCCCACTTTCTTTCCTTTTTCAACAAATAGGTCGGTTTATATTGAGTTTGTATTGTGTTT
Source organism: Triticum aestivum (assembly GCF_018294505.1). NCBI lineage: Eukaryota > Viridiplantae > Streptophyta > Magnoliopsida > Poales > Poaceae > Triticum > Triticum aestivum. The sequence continues at coordinate 222,882,847 of NC_057806.1, forward strand.
TCCTTTATTTCCCTATTAGACCAAGAGACCAGTTGGATAGCCAGTCTCTGCTACTTTTCGCCCCATTATTTCCTGTTTCACCAAGTCCTAGATTCAGGTAAAAAATCTTCCCCCACTCCCTTTCTTCCCTATTTGAACCAAGTAGTACTAGATTCGAGTGCATGAAGTAGTTTCACCTCTTAACTGTAAAAATTCAGGTGGCTTTCGAATAGCCGATCGGTCCTATTAACGAGGGGGCATGACAAATAATAAAAGATACAAATGCAGCAATGTCAAGAGCTGGGGAAGTAGAGGAAGGCCGGTTTGAAGGAAGTTATAGCTGAGGGTTGCTGGGATGTCGCTAGGTGGGCAGCGGGAGGCCGGATCTGCCCACACTACGGCAGCAAGGAAGAAAGGGTCGGAGACGGTGCTGCGTGGGAGAGAATGGCAAGGCACCCTGGTCGGGACGCGTCAGCAGTGGGTAAGAGTTGTCATCGAGGATGGCCGCGTGAATCTTCCCCATCGAAGGGGATCCGGCTGGATCTATGACAAGCAGTGAGCAGAGAGAGGGAGAGAGCGAGTTGCCACCGCTGTCATGTTTAGATCTAGAGAGGAAGAGAGAGTGTGAAGAGAGCAACACAAACAAGCAAGTGCGGAAGCTCCTGCCTATATAGTGGAGTAGGTTTCTTTTATCTATCAGAGCCGGCTTGACCTCGTCAATGACTGTTAAGAAGTCTTCATGCACGTGCCCCGGAGGCATAGTTGTCGTCATTTTGATCTGAAGCACCGGATTAACATATAACACGAAAAATGGCACATGACAAGAAACCATAACCTCACTGCCCCAAGGAGACAACATGAATCCCGACGGACAAACTAGACGAGGATCAAAGCTCAAATTAAAGGCAAACTCATAGAAAAGGGTTCAATCGATAGATGTCCTAATTAACATAGCCGGCTTGACCTAGATGGCAGCCGAGTAGTAGTATTCGTGCATGTGCCCTCAATGACCATCGCCTTGGAGGAACGCAGTTGTCGCTGTTTAACCCTCGCAGTGATCAGAAGCACATGACACCTAATATTGCAAGATGACAAAAAACCTTTTTTTAGATTTCTCATCAGAACTATAGCCCTGTACAACACAACCTGCACGATATGTAGAAGATAGCTAATCCAGCCTTCTGCTGGAGTTTGGTGACATGCATGGACGAACTGATCTCTCGTGTCGCGTAGGTATCATCCAGGCACCAACATGTGTACATCACTGCTCCAGTAATGTCGCTCGTCTCTCTCTTCTATTAACTGAGCTGACTAGCAGGGATGGTGGAGTGTGCCTATGGTCGGTTCTCAATTGCGGTCCCACATGTGTGTGCAAATGCAATATGACGCGTGTCCATTCGGTGAGCGGCGTGCCATACCGACCGATCGTCTGGGGTGCGACGCGAATGCCAGGGGCGTGCTGTATACATGTGTACCGCCGTTTTCTTCTGGTTTTGCTCCATGTCGCAATCCATGGATACAAAGTTACATTAAAAAGTTGAGGGCGGGGCTTTTCCCGCGCGGTAGGCGGGGCAGTTCCGCCTAATAGGTTCGACAAAGAGGCGAGAAGATGATGGACTAGCATACTGAACTTACTGCTGCAAGCATAGGGCTGTGTGATTTGACGGCTCGTTACTTTTGGACAGGAGGGGCCCTTGTGATTTGACTTGCCATTATCATTATTACTGCGACTCTACGGCCGGGGTGAGTCTTCCCTGATCCCCTCAATGGTATACAGGTGCCATGCCAACATCAGATAGCCTAACGCACCTGGAGGTCCTGGACGGAGGAAGTAGTATCATGTATGCAAAGTAGGTAAAAATGCTCATTTATAGCCATCACAAATCTCCAAGGGCGCGACCGTGCAAGCAAGGTGACAGCCGTCGTAGGCGCGACCATGATACGGGCTGCTGACAGCCCTTGGATCTGAGATCGAAGGGTCGCATGCTAAGTTGCTAAAAATTTTAGAATAACCCTCCAAGATAGGATATTCACACATAGGTCTAGAATCATGCCATGCAACCATTCGATCTCAGATCCAAGGGCTCTCGGAATCTCGTAGCATGGGAGCATGGAAAGCTTCGTATCACCTGTAATTTTCCCGATGCTTGACGTGTTAACAGGCAGATGCATGAAGCCATTTAATTGGGTGTCTAGTATACATGACATCTAATTGGCCCCCCATAGTACTGTGCATGAAGCCATTTATCCACCAGGCAAGCCACTACACTGCCGTTCGCAAGACCCATGCAACATTTTTACAATCGGAAAATCGCTAGCAGTTTGCTCCTACTCGTCCCCGGTCGTCCTTTAACATTAGGGTAGTTCGCTCCTAGTCATCCCATCCTTTCACATTACAACAGTTCCACTAATCCTAACCCTCCTCCCAAATCCATGGCATCTCAAATCTCCATGATCGACGGTGAGTACAAGGTTAGAACCATCACCGCCGATGAGTTCGACGTCATCTACACCCGTTCTTCCGCGATGGTGAAGGGATGCCTTGCTCACTTCTGACACACGTTCGTAAAGTCAAATGATGAGTGGGTCGCTGGGTTAGATGTTGAGTAAACCATCGTCCTGGACAAAGAGAAAAATCTAAAGGAGGAAGAGAAGATGAAGCCCGTCGTGATCCAGCTTTGCGTGCATAACTTGTGCTTGGTCTACCATATATGCCATGCCGACTTTGAGTGCGAGGAATTTAAGAACTTCCTTGCGGGTGGCGTAGTCAAATTCATTACTATAGACTTTACGAACAATAGAACAATCCTGGATCGGATAGGCCTCGTTCTAGGCAAGCCCTTCAACCTCCAGAAGAATGGGCTAGTGTCCTCCTGTTAGCCTTCAATGCTGACCCTTGCAGGAGCCATGGTTCATCCTTCATATGGTAAAATGAAGAAACCTCCGCTCAAGTTTCATCGTCATGCATGGCAGTGGAATGTATTAGATATGGACCACATCCACTATGCTGCAATGGATGCCTACCTTTGTTTCAATATCTACAAGGGTTGGATGAAGAGCAAGAGCCAAGTGTGCGGTTCAAGCAAAGAAATATGGGCCACGAGGAAGAGGGACAAGGACGAAGTTGAGCACGTGGACGAGGAGTCCGACTAAGGTGGCAGCGTGTTTGCTCATGCTGGTTCTAATGCAGTTTCTACCAGATTAGTTGCTTAGTTTAATTTCAGGGTGCTTAGTTTTATTTGAGGGGTGTGTTGTGTTGAGCCCCCAGCAGAACTATGTTATGTTCCTTCTCGTTACTTTAACTCTTAAATACGTACATACTAGTATTTCTTACAGTTCATCTTTTAGTTGGTTGTACTACCACTCCTTTCTTCGCATTATATATGTAGTACTCCAATAGATATGATATGGCCAACATCATATTGGCTATACTATAACTACACTGCAAGCATGGAACATACGCAAAACACTTAAATGAGATAAGTAATTTAAAAAAACTAAAATGAGAGAAGTTTACCTAAAGCATGAGGAGTTTAGTTGTCAAAGAACTAATTACGTATGCTAATTTCTTTAATAGACTTTAGCACCCCATCTAAGCACGTAATAGCTTTTTTAACAGTACTATATGCATAATTTGGCGACGAGTGATACATCTCCAACGTATCTATAAGTTTTGATTGTTCCATGCTATTATATTATCCATCTTGGATGTTTTATATGCATTTACATGCTACTTTATATGATTTTTGGGACTAACCTATTAACCTAGAGCCCAGTGCTAGTTTCTGTTTTTTCCTTGTTTTGAGTTTTACAAAAAAGGAATACCAAACGAAGTCCAATTGACGTGCCAATTTTTGATGATTTTTTATGGACCAAAAGAAGCCTGTGGAGTAAAATAGTTTGGCCAGAAGAGTCCCGAGCCATCCACGAGGGTGGAGGGCGCGCCCTACCGCTTGGGCATGCCCCCCTGCCGCGTGGATGACTCGGAGACCCCCCTGACATGAGACCGACGCCAAAAATTCCTATAAATACAGAAATCCCCGAAAAGAAACCTAGATCGGGAGTTCCGCTGCCTCAAGCCTCTGTAGCTACCAAAACCAATCGAGACCCAGTTTGGCACCCTGTCGGAGGGGGGAATCATCACCGGTGGTCATCTTCATCATCCCGGCGCTCTCCATGACGAGGAGGGAGTAGTTCACCCTCGGGGCTGAGGGTATGTACCAGTAGCTATGTGTTTGATCTCTCTCTCTCATGTTCTTTATTTGGCATGATCTTGATGTATCGCGAGCTTTGCTATTATAGTTGGATCTTATGATGTTTCTCCCCCTCTATCTCTTGTAATGGATTGAGTTTTCCCTTTGAAGTTATCCTATTGGATTGAGTCTTTAAGGATTTGAGAACACTTGATGTATGTCTTGCGTGGGATACCCGTGGTGACAATGGGGTATTCTATTGATTCACTTGATGTATGTTTTGGTGATCAACTTGCGGGTACCGTGACCTTGGGAATCTATGCATAGGGGTTGGCACACTTTTTCGTCTTGACTCTCTGGTAGAAACTTCGGGGCACTCTTTGAAGTTCTTTGTGTTGGTTGAATAGATGAATCTGAGATTGTGTGATGCATATCGTATAATCATACCCGTTGATACTTGAGGTGACATTTGAGTATTTAGGTGACATCAGGGTTTTGGTTGATTTGTGTCTTATGGTATTATTTTACTATGAACTCTAGGGCTGTTTGTGACACTTATAGGAATAGCCCAATGGATTGATCGGAAAGACTAACTTCGAGGTGGTTTCGTACCCTACAATATTCTCTTCGTTTGTTCTCCGCTATTAGTCACTTTGGAGTGACTCTTTGTTGCATGTTGAGGGATAGTTATATGACCTAATTATGTTATCCTTGTTGAGAGAACTTGCACTAGTGAAAGTATGAACCCTAGGCCTTGTTTCAACGCATTGCAATACCATTTTCGCTCACTTTTATCATTGGTTACCTTGCTGTTTTTATATTTTCAGATTACAAAAGCCTATATCTACCATCCATATTGCACTTGAATCACCATCTCTTCACCTAACTAGTGCACCTATACAATTTACCATTGTATTGGGTGTGTTGAGGACACAAGAGACTCTTTGTTATTTGGTTGCAGGGTTGTTTGAGAGAGAGCATCTTCATCCTACGCCTCCCACTGATTGATAAACCTTAGTGTTGACACCCAATTTTGGCAAGATACAGATTGCAATGAAGATGGTCTCGAGTGAACGGGTTTTCAGCATGAAAAGATTCACGTCGCCGAGTGGAACCACTTTGATGTTTCAGTTGTATTCATTTGACTTTATATTATGGACCGAAACTATACTCCGAGTGGCATAATTCAATGTTCCGAGTGGTTTTTGGCCAATCACGTCTTCAAGATGACCTCGGATAAAGGAGCACTCTTAAGGAATTTCCTTCGTCTCGTCGAGGCAATCAATTTTAATATATAAATCATCTCAATCCGAGTTCATATGCAGAAGTTAGAGGCAATACATTCCAGACCGAACCTCAACGGAAATATGGCGCGAGGTGCGAGACACTTGTCTGATAGGTTGTGCGAGTAATTCGGCCATCGAGACGGCCTTGAATCGAAAAACCTTCAACATTGTCTCGTCGAGCCGATCGTTTTTCATACAAAATTTGTCTCAATCCGAGGTCGTATGCAACCTGGAGAGGCAAATCCAGATCAGGCTGTGTTTTCAGTCGGGAAATCCGAGTGAAAAGTTTACCATCCGAGTGAAAACCTACCGATCGAGTAAAAGGTCAAGTGAAAAACTTATCGATCGAGTAAAATATTGGCTTCCGAGTGAAATTATCATCCGAGTGAAGTTATTCCGAGTGAAAAGATTACCGTCGGAATGAAAACTTGACGTTCGAGTAAGATATTACCTTCCGAGCGAAATATAGTCATCCGAGTGAAAGAATGTCTTCCGAGTGAAATTATATTCATCCGAGTGAAAGATTGTCTTGCGAGTGAAAGACTCTAACATCCGAGTGAAAAGGTCCAGTCGGACGAAAAACTCTAATATCCGGGTGGATGAGTTCGGATCCGAGTGAAAGTGAAGATGTGCCCGAAAGGTAATCCAGATGACCTCAGATGGAAAAGTGATCAACACGGAAGGTGTGTGCATCGTCAAAACGGTGATCTTTGGTTTTGGAGTCATTATCATATGAGATAGTATACGACCTGTAAGTTCACTACGAGACTCGGACAATCCAGTCCGTTACATGACCGAGTCCGACTGGATATTAAAGATGGCTTCATAGAATATTCAAGATGGTCTTATTTGGAAAAGTGTTCAACATAATAATTGTTCGTCTCGTCGAGGCGCACAAGTTTCATATTTGGGACGTCTTGATCGGAGGTCATATGCAATCTCGGCGGCCTGCACAAAGAGGAAGACAGAGGTTGGGCCAGATTCGGACCGAATCCGAGTTGGAATAGAACTAGGACTCTATGACGTGAATTGATGTAATTTTTTGTAAGGAAAGCCTAGATGAATCCTTTGCTTGTACAGGAAGTCCAGCCACCTCTTATATATGTTGGGGGTGATGGCGGATTGAACAACACCAATCGAACCAATCAATCTATTACACTTTTGTGTTCATCTATCTTTATCCCCTACCCTTGTATCTTTCTTTCTCGTTATTCGTTCGTTCTTCGCATTGGAGGGCAGCGATCCACGAGGCTCTAGGGGCGAGCGAATCGACCTAGGGCAGCCCATAGCCGCCGCACTCCCTGACGGGGTCCCTCCCGGGCGTGTGGGGTTTCGGGTCTTCAAAAGCGCCCACTGACTGTCTTGCGTATCGCGCTGTCGGTCGGGTCTCCTTCGACGTGAGCTGCGGTGCATCACCCCCACCGTCGAGGGTACACGTGACGTGTTCGTGTGTCAACACACTTTTTGGCGACTCCGCTGGGGACGAAGCTTTGAACGGTCTCCATCCCGTTCTTGCTACGATGAGATAGTCATCAAGTTGCTGCAATCTACAAAGGAAATCAAGAAGAAAATTGTGACATGGTGTTGGGAAGTCATCTAGAAACAAAGCACAATATTATTCATCATATGCAATCATCATGCTCTCCCAACATATTTGAAGAGGTATGTCTAGCTAGTAATTTACCTATTTTCAGATTTGGTCACAACCTTATTGTTGATGCATCTATTAGAAAAACTCTAATAAGTAATTTTCAAAGACCAATGAAGAAGGGCAATTTACTTATTAGCAATAAAATTGTACCATTCAAAGAGACCGATAGTGACTTATTACTGAAGCCAAAGCTTTTCCCATTGCTTTATTTAAATTTCATATCTAATTGGGCAGCTTTGCTTATTTCTTACTTGGCTTACACTTGGTCTCAATTGAGACATGTATGTTCTAACTATTTTCGTTTCAGAAATTTAAAGCCAAGGTTAAAATCCTTTGAGCAAACCGATGCCTGTATAGTTTCTTATCCAAAGACGTCGGAGATAGAGTGCAAAACACAATGCATAGCCGAATGGGGTGATGCAAAATCTGAACCATTTGTTTGCTTAACTCCAAAGCCGTTCTCACAACAAGATCGGATAGAGAATACAAAGTTTACCTTCAAATCAAGCATGTGTGATCAAATATTTAATTTGTTGTTGAGAAATAATTATATTAGAATTCTTGATCACCATGTTGAGCCATCTGTCCAGGGATGAATGTATTGTAAGTTGCATGATTCGTCCAAGCATAATTTTGAGGATTGCAACATGTTTCGTCAAAATAGTTAAATCGGCCATTGATAAAGGACGATTGAAATTTGTTGAGACACCAAGAGATCACCAGTCTATTCCGATTGGTCCCGATGGCAGAAAGTTTTTGCATCGACTACTTCAAGCCGATCCATTTAAAGAGAAGGTAAAAACTGCAAGTGATGGGATTAAGCTTCCAAGTACAGAAGTTGTTGAAGAGCATAATGAACATAATCTTGAGGGCGAAAATTCCATCGAAGCTACAATGGAGACGCCAAGGACTGGGGGCAACAAGAAAATTCAGAGATCGGTTCAAGCACAACCAAAGGAAACAAAAGCCGCAATAAGCACAAGTGCAAGAAATTCAAGGTCACTTTTGCACAATTATTAGATAAATATCAAAATAAGAGTGAAGAGAAAAGTGGTTATCGGCCAACTAATGCAAAAGCATCAAGATCACCCCCAAGGCACAAATATGAGGATCGATATTGGAAAAGTGAAAATTTTCATGCAACATATTCATATCCTTATTTTGGGCCGCCACTGCCAATGTCCTGGATCTCTCCCTATGCTCGTGTAGATTCATATCCATCATGGGATAGGTATGATACAAGGGCACATTCTCCATCTTATTTTAGACCATCTCATCAATATTATGCAGCTCCGAGAAGATCAACATTTGAACAATCACATGTTAAAGACCGTTTCAATCATAAGGAATCGGTCCAGAGCTCAAAGAAGAAGAAAGAGGTGGTCAAGCAAGTTTACCGTGTTAAAAGAGATGGTCGTAAGAGTGCAACTTCAGATTTGATCTCAAATGAAAAAGAGCCAATTAAAGTGTTGACATTGGCTACTAAAGGCAATGAGACGAAGCAACCAATTATTGAGAGTCAAAGTGCCAAATCTGAAGAAAAGAAGTTGAGAGTGCACAAGGTCAAAATAGAATCACAGCCAAGATGCCCACTCAGTTTATCGTATTGGCAAAAGAGGTAATTACAAATCTTAGTGCACAAGAGCTGAGACAGAAGAACATGGCATGGGTTCCCAAGAGGATCAATCATAAAAAAGGGATGTGCATGCTTCTATTGCAATAAGTACAATAAAAGTAAAGAAAGAGAAGAATGGAAGCAACAAACAATTAAGCCGAAGGTGTGCATCACAACATCAAAATCTTCGGTTAGCACATCATTCATTTTCTTCAACCATGCCATTGATGCCTTTGCCATGGAATTCATCCATAGGTATGATCAATTATCCTGCATGGATTTATTTTGTTCCATGGATGCAACATAATTTTCTATATCATGACAGGGTATTACCAAATCACCATACATTTGGTTAGTTATGTTTTTGTTGCTAATACAAAAGGGCTGAAATATTTTATTGCTATTTCATTTGTTTATTGCTATTTCATTTGTTTATTTCGCCCTAAGAATATCTAAGAATGGCCGGTGTGGTATTCTAACATCGTCCTTAGTTTGAGTAGAGATTGAGATAAGTCCTTGCAAAGGAATTTGTCAAATTGATGCCATTGAAGATATTATGCATAGACCAATTCATCAAAATTGGAAAGTGAAATTATGTTTTGATTGGGTGTGCATTGGCTTATTAGTTTTCAGAATTTACGTAAGGCCAAATCTTGGTTGCTTTTTTATTGAGCATCATATTTACATCATGCATAATATTGTTTTTAGCTTGATCTCTCTAGTACCATGGAGATTATATATTGATGGTTAAATTTGTAACAATGGACAAGGAGTTGGTGTTGTTTATTTATCTCCATATGAAGCTATTTTGTGAAGCCTCATGCCGCTTAAAATATTTTTGCACAATGATCAAAGCCGAATATGCATTGTTATTCGGACTGGAGCTTTGCCTTGATAAAGGTGGTATACATATTGAGGCTTCCGGTGATTCGTTATTAGTAGTGCAACAAATATCCAAGGGTTATCAATGTTTTGACGAATCACTTATAGTTAATCTTTTGGTGTGTCTAAATGCAAAATTTACCTTGGGTTGCATTAAAATTGTTCATATATTTAGACATGTCACTTGAAGAGAGTTGGCATAGCAAGCATCCGGCTACCATGTCCGTGATGGTGTATTGCATATCTATCAATAACTGATGCTTATTCTTGCCAACATAGGTAAGGCCGAATTGGAGCTCACTACCTCGGCCACTAATGAAACTTTTATGCAGACAAAGTAAGGATTCGAGAAAGTTCATTGTTGATAACCTGCAAAATCCTAGCAGAAGGGTGGACAATATGGTTGATGGATGGTCTTGACATGCATACCTATGGAACTTTATAGTCGGATTAATGAAGTTGGGAAAGTCACCCAAGCTTGCATCAAAATATTCACACAAGCAATGGCCGATATAAACTTATCATCCTAAGCATATGCAAAATGGCCGATGTAGTGTTAACATCGTCCTTAGAGCAAGCTATGTGCAAGTTATTTTTCGGCACACAAGCTTTGCCGAAAAACAGGGGGGCATGTGTTGACACCAGATTTTGGCACGGTCAATAACTTATTTAACATGGCCTCAAATGGAGAAGTGATATACATGAAAGAGTTCCGTATTATTGATATGAACATCGTTGAAGTTTGGGTCATCATCGTCCGATTTCTTCTCGAAGGCCGAAACTATGCTCAAAGTACTAAGATCTTATATTCAGAGTACAGTTTGGCCAATTAAGCCCCTAAGACGACCTCAAATGGAAAAATGACCTACACGAGTTGTCTTTGTCTCGTCGAAACGGTCGATTTTTATATAAAAATCGTCCAAATCCGAGTTCGTATGCAAAAGTTAGAGCAATCAAATTACAGCACTGTCACGAGGCGTGATGTGGCGCGCCCCACCAGACACATGTCTGATGGGTAGCGCGAGAGACTAGCCTGTGTTGCGAGACCGATTTGACCCTCAAGATGACCTCTGATCAAAAACCTTTCGACATGAAAGTTGTTCGTCTCATCAAAATGGTTAAGATTGCTTTTCCTTGCACGGGAAGTCCAGCCGCCTCTTATATATGTATGGGTTGACGGCCGATTGAACAACACACAATCGATCAATTCATCTACCACTTTTAATCCTTTATCTTTTCTCCTTAACCCTAGTTCTTCTTCTTCCTCATTCTTCGTCTGTTCTTCTTCTTTGCAGGGCGACGAACCTCGAGGCCCTAGGGGCAATCAGGTCGACCTAGGGCAGCCCATAGCCGCCGCGCGTCCAGACGGGGTCCCTCCGGGGCATGCGGGGTTTCGGTTCTTCAAAAGCGCCCGTCGGATTGCCTGCGTACCGCGCTTCCGGCCGGGTCTCCTTCGACGTGAGCTGCGGTGCATCACCCTCGGCGTCGAGGGTACACGGTGACGTGTTCATGTGCGAACACTTATGGCCACAACAAATAGCCTGAAGAAAAAGCAACAACAGCTTCAAGCTGATCAAGACTTGCTAGCAGACAGATGGACCAAAGTCCTTGCGACCGAGGAATACGAACTCGAGCGCCCCTCCAAGAGTTACCCAAAATGCAGGTTGCTACCTCACCTCGAGAAGGAAGCATTGAAACCTCCATCAGTAGTGTATGATGTGGTTGACCGGCCACCGCGTGGCCGAGCCAAAGAGGCATTTTAGCCTGAAGTTCAGCCTGCACCCCGCCGCTACTCAATCAAAAATACCGAGGCCCGAGGCAACACATGGGACCTGTGAGCCGTATTGGACAGCAGGGCAAAACTCGCAAGGTCAATATACGGGTCACGGGCGCATGCGCCAACGCGGGACGATGATCGTCGCGCTGGATACACCAAAGGTAAATCTGGCCAGGCCGAATACAGCATACAAGACTCATATGAACCGCGTCGTGATATAGCCCGGCACAGAGGCGCCGCACACCCCCTATGCTTCACTGATGAAGTTATGGATCACGAATTCCCGGAGGGTTTTAAACCCGTAAATATCGAATCATATGATGGTACAATAGATCCCGTTGTATGGATTGAGGATTTCCTCCTTCACATCCACATGACTCGCGGTGATGATCTACATGCCATCAAGTACCTCCCACTAAAACTCAAAGGACCATCTCAGCATTGGCTAAATAGCTTGCCAGCAAACTTCGTCGGCAGTTGGGAGGATCTGGAAGACGCATTCCTTGACAACTTCCAGGGCACTTATGTGCGACCACCTGATGACTTGAGCCATATAACTCAATAGCCAGGGGAATCGGCCAGACAATTCCGGACACGGTTCCTGACTAAGAAAAACCAAATTGTCGACTATCCGGACGCAGAGGCCCTAGCGGCATTCAAGCACAACATCCGTGACGAGTGGCTTGCCCACCACCTTGGCCAGGAGAAGCCGAAGTCTATGGCAGCCCTCACGACACTCATGATCCGCTTTTGCGCGGGCGAGGATAGCTGGCTGGCTCGCAGCAACAACACATCCAGGAATCCGGGGACCCCGGATAACAATGATGCCAACGGCAAACCACGACGCAACAAACACAAGCGCCGCAAATATGGTGATAAAACCAATAATACGACAGTTAATGCCGGGTTCAGGGTCCCAAAGCCCGGTCAGCAGAAAGGGCCGCCCAAAAATACAAATCTGGGTCCATCTAGTCTGGACCGCATACTCGCTCGCCAATGCCAAATTCATGGCACCATAGAAACGCCAGCCACCCATACCAACAGAGAATGCTGGGTCTTCAAACAAGCCGGCAAGGCAGGTGCCAAACACGAAGAGGGGTCTCAAAGTGACGATAGCGACGAAGAGCCCAGATTTCCGAACACAGGAGGGCAAAAGAAAATCCCCCATACTCAATCGGTGAATGTGCTAAATACCACCCAAACGGCCCACTTGGACCAGATATAAACCCTTAAGGATGGCGGCTCAACGGAACACGCCATCCCACAATATAAGCTAGGGCCGGTCACCTTCAACTGCACGGATCGTCCAGTCAATGCCAACCGGGGCAATCCAGCCGCACTAATCCTCGACCCAATAGTAAACGGGTTCCACCTCACTCGAGTCCTTATGGATGGAGGTAGCAGTTTAAATCTTCTTAACCAGGATACAGTGCGAAAGATGGGCATCGATCAGTCAGCGATCAAGCCCACTAAGGCCACTTTCAGAGGCATCATACCAGTGACTATCAAGCACTGCTCAGGCGAACCGCGTTCGCTCGATTCAACGTGGTGCTAGATTATGCCTACCGTAAGCTCAAAATGCCCGGTCCACGCGGTGTCATCATGGTTCATGGCAAGGCCAAATTATCTTTCGACACCAACAAATACATCACTGCCTTAGCAGCAGGAACACCGAGAAGCACCTTGCAGCCAAACCTTGAGTCGACACCTTGGCTCCCGGACACCGTCAAGGGGCTCCGAACTACTTTGTGGAAGGATACTCTGGCTCGTCCAGGGTTCAATTAAACACTCTGGCAAAAGGCCACGACAGGCCGAACTCAGCGGCTCAACCGCCCTCCGGCACACGAACATTACTTATATTTCCTTCGCAGGTTCACCTTTGCACCGACCAGGACGGACTCCACAGAGGCAGCTCGAATGCGCCTGGGATCCTTAGACATTCCCCGCAGCGATCGTCCGGCTACAATACGGACCCGCACTCAACCTATTCCCCCTGGTCACAGCAGGTTCCGCTATCACAACTCCTTTTTTTATCACATTACTTGTACCATATGCATAGACATATTATTTATACAACATGTGGATTCATATGATGTTTACCTGCTAGTTATTTCTTATCGAAATAATTTCGTCAAATGGCATTCGAACACAGCGGTATGCCCTATATACGCTAGGGGCTTCGTCTTCCCCGTTACACGGAAATAAAAGTCCGAACACCTTCACGGAAGTTCGGCACCCTGAACTTATAGCATTATATGCATCAGATCCGAATCATGTCTTGGGTCAATAGTTGTGTTTGCCCGGCTCCTATGTTTTGGTACCTTATATTCCGCTGTATCGGCTAAGGTAGCACTAGGAGAACTACTGCGATTGTGTCCCGGTTCTTCTGGACAAGCACCTCAGTAGAGAAAGCCAAAAACTGACTATCATGATACAGCAAGAGCTGGTCAGCTATTCGAGCGGTCACAAAATCTTTAAGGATTTCTCCCGCACAATGCCATAACCAATGCAGCGTGCGAAGGATCGGCTTTTTCTTCGATCAGGCGCTTATAGAGCCCCTAGTACGGTCTTCCGAACACAAGGGGCTGCGCCGACCATACTAAAGCTCCTCTGGCTAAGTGAGAGTGATAAAGCCCTATAGTATGATTGCCTGGTTCGTTGTGCTGAGCACCTTCATTGGAGGACCCAAAACTAGGATAAAGAGTGCCCAGGTTTATCCCGAACAACCCCGTACTCCTTACATGGGGGCAGAAGTCGACGACTGGCCAACTCTTAGCCTTAATATACAAATGGCTGCACAAGAGGGTAAACTTCTATATAACAGGTGACATACCAACGACATTGTTTAAACGTTAAAACGGATAACATGATCCGCATTCAGGGAAATATAATGTCCTTGGCACATAGCTCTGCTGCAAGGTAGGATCCTTTCAGGACACTCTTATAATATGATTTGGTCTTGCGGTGCTCCTTCCCCTCTGGCGGTCCTTCGGTAACCAGCTTTTCAGCATCCATCTTCCCCGAGTGCACCTTTGCAAGGGCGAAGGCCATTCGCGCTCCTTCTATATAGACCGATCACTTGATGACGTCAAGTCGAGGGCAAGCGCTTATAAGCCGCCTTACGAGCCCGAAGTAGCTGCTTGGAATCGGTTCGGCAGGCCATAGCAGGATAACCACATCTTTCATGGCTAGTTCCGCCACCTTATGCAGTTCGATCAGCTGTTTCAGTTGATCGGCAAAAGGCACCGGATAATTCGGTGCCAAATACTGAGACCAAAAAAGCTTATCAGCGGTGTTCCTTCCTTCGGCTCGGTAGAAGTGAGCGGCATCTGATATACTGTGCGGCAGCTCAACAAATACACCTGAGAAGTCCAGATTCACAATCAGAAACATAGTTTTCCCTTCAAATATTTTCTTTACACGGGAAAAGCTTACCTGCCGTGATCTTCCTCGCCTCTTGGATCCCCTACAGCGCGTTTTGGGTTCCCCCTGGGCGTCGCTCATGGCTTGGCGCGCCTTGGTGAGTTCAGACTCTTTCTCCGTTAAACTCTGCTCCAAGGCCTCGCATTTACTTATGGACTCTTGCAGATCCTGCTCAGCTTTAATAACTCTGGCTTCGTGTTTTCACGAAGAGCCCACTCCGTGGCCGCCTTCTTCTCGGCCTCGGCAACGACCCTTTTGAGGGCCTCAACTTCGGTCATAACTCCTAGCACAAATTATGCGGCTTATTTCATATTGAACATTTATCTCACAATAAATGCACATAATACTGGTGCATACCTTATTTATCCCTCAACTGCATTTGTATTCAGCCAATTTCTTCTCTGGCCCGCTCCAGACTTTGATTCAGTCCGGTGATCTCTGCAGTGTGGGACGCAGCAGCTGCTACAGGTATCTGCTTGAAGCAGGAGAGAAATCAATGTCATTTAGTAAGTCTTCCTGAGATCATGGATTCGATCCCCTATCCGATTCTTTCTTTCACTGAATAGTTTATCAGGGGCTACTATCTATACTATGACACTCTTCGATAACTCATAAAACATACCTCAAAGCCTTTTATAATACTGATACAGGCTTCGTTCGGTCCACTCTCGGGCGACTGAATTTTCTCAATCACCGCGCCCGTCAGGGCACGGTGTTCATCAACGATGGAGGCATCTCGTAGCGCCACCAACAAAGCATCCGACACTTCTGGATAGACAGAGGTTGCCGGCGGAATCTTTTTCCCCATGTCTCCGGCCCCAGCGGTTCGACCTCCAGGCACCGCCTTCACGGTTTTTTCCTTTTCTCCTTGGTCGGGGTCCTTTTGGGACGAGGCCTCGGTGTTGGGCACCTGCTTGGAGGAAGGTTCCTTCGGGGACATCCTGCTCTCCACAGCGTTTGAGCTCAGCAGGTCCTCCGATGAGGATTGTTCGGTACGGGACCTCGCCGGACTACAAGAAATATACGGCTTAAGTTAAAATACTAAGCCACGATGAGTCCAGATGCTTAAACGTATTCGGATTTTATATAATCATGAGTTCACTAGGGGCTGGGCCCTGGGATCCCATGCCGGGCTGCTATCGGCGGTGGCAGGAGACTCCTCTTGACGAGGAATCTTTCCTCTTTCGGGTAGTTCAACCTCCAAGTATGCAGAGGCCATCCTCTTCCTTCCTCCCTCCGCAGGGGATTCATCTCCCTCCTCCTTTTCGTCTTCTTCGAAGGCGGAATGGGCATCAGAGCCTTTGGGTATTGTGCCCGAAGTGCCGCGACAACGAAGGCCGCCCTGGGTCTTTTTAGCCTCCTTCTGGGCCATCTTCTTCGGCACCTTGTAAGGCGCCGAGACCAACATCTTCGTCAGAAGTGGGATGGACGGGTCTTTGTGCAGCGAGGCCGGACAATGGATCCGCTACACCTTCTTCGTCCAGCTCTGAGAAAGTTGAATGAACACGCATCAAGCGCTTCCTTTGGGTCAGGCGGATGGAAAAGTTTGATAAACTCACCGAACTTGCAGGGCGGGACAGTTGGTACCCGCGGTCTTCGGCAGAGTCCAGCCATGATTTGCTGGACTTAAAAAGCACCTTCCAAATGTCCTCGTGCGACGAGCCGAAGATCCTTCGCAAGGTTTGGTGCCTGGCCAGATCAAACTCCCATAGATTTCAATTCCGGTGTTCACCAGGCAGTATCCGGTGGACTAACATCACCTGGACTACGTCGACAAGTTCAATGTGCTTATCTCCCATATCTTTAACGTGCGTCTGGAGCACCGACAGTTCGTCGGACGAGGACCAATCCAGTCCTTTCTTGACCCAGGACGTAAGCCACAGAGGGGTGCCGGATCGAAACTCGGGAGAAGCGGCCCGCTCCTTACCGCTCGGCAGTGATGTAAAACCATTGTTGTTGCCACTCCTTGACAGAATCATTAAAGGTTCTTGTTGGCCATATGACGTTGGGCATCCTACTCACCATAGCGCCCCCGCACTCGACGTCCTCACCGCCCACCACCTTGGGCTTCACATTAAAGACCTTCAGCCATAAACCGAAGTGTGGCGAAACACGGAGAAAAGCCTCGCACATGACAATGAATGTCGAGATGTTGAGGAAGGAATTAGGGGACAGATCATGTAGATCGATCCCATAATAGTACATGATGCTGCGAACAAATGGGTGGAGGGGAAATCCTAGCCCACGGACAAAGTGAGGGAGGAATACAACCCGCTTGTGGGGTTCCGGAGTGGGGATGATCTGTCCCGCCGTCGGGAGACGGTGGCCGATTTTCTTGGCCAGATACCCGGCCTCTCGAAGCTTTTTGATATCCTTCTCTCAGACGGTAGAGGCCATCCATTTGCCTCCTGCTCCAGATCCAGACATCTTTGGAAGACCTCTTGTGGGTAGAGGAGGTGAACTCTCGCGTGTTGGACCCTGAGAAGAATGGAATGAGTTGGGAAGAAGGTATGGGTGAAGAGGGTAAATCCTTGCCCCTTTATAAGGGCGGAAGAGGCGATGCGCCTCCCCCCTTGCTTGGTAAAACCTCTTATTCCCCAAGCGCTGTATGTAATGGCGCAGTTGGGTTACCTGCGCCAGTATTGATGAGAATCCCGTGATAAGGGGGACACGATCTCTTCTTTGACAAGACATGTCGAGAAAACCGCCCCGCAATATGTGTGGTGCTGGTTGAGAAAAACTGTTTGAATAAATACCGGGCCGTGGCGTGATATCATGCTGTCAAAACGTGTTAGCAGATTGGATTTGTGGAAATGTTATTCTCTCTACGATGGTATGCGGAACTTGTTTTGTAGAGCCGGACACTATTCTTGTGTTCAAAATCTTCTATGGAGTATTCGGAGGAGGAACCCACCTTGCAATGCCGAAGACAATACTGCGCGCCGGACTCATCCTCATTGAAGGCTGGTTCAGGGGCTACTGAGGGAGTCCTGGATTAGGGGGTCTCCGGACATCCAGACTGTTGGACTATGAAGATACAAGATTGAAGACTTCGTCCCGTGTCCAGATGGGACTCTCCTTGGCGTGGAAGGCAAGCTAGACAATACCGATATGAAGATCTCCTCCCTTGTAACCGACTTTGTGTAACCCTAGCACCCTTCGGTGTCTATATAAACCAGAGGGATTTGGTCCATAGGACAACATACAATCATACCATGGGCCAGCTTCTAGGGTTTAGCCTCTACGATCTCGTGGAATATCAACACTTGTAATACTCATATCATCAAGAACAATCAAGCAGGACGTAGGGTATTACCTCCATCAAGAGGGCCCGAACCTGGGTAAACATCGTGTCCCCTGCCTCCTGTTACCATCCGCCTTAGACGCACAGTTCAGGACCCCCTACCCGAGATCCGCCGGTTTTCACACCAACATCATTAATGATCTTTTCAACTTGCACTTCTTTTGCAATGCGAGGATGAGCTGGTTGTCGTTGAGGAATTTGATCAACATTTTCTTTAGCACCATTTTCTTCAATATTTTCTTCAAGTGCATTAGCTCGACGTTCTTCATGTTCTGGAATGAATTCTTTAGCAGATTCTTCAGTAGGAATGACATCCTCAGTATCCTTGAACTTGATAGTTTCCTCAGGTGCTGGTTGATCTATCACAGAAGGTAGGTGCTCTCTTTGCGAGCCATTAGTTTCATCGAACCACACATCTACAGTTTCAACAACCTTGTGAAGAACATTGTTGAAGACTCTGTACGTGTGTGAGTCCTTTCCGTAACCAATCATGAAACCTTCATGTGCTTTCGGTGCAAATTTTGATTTGTGATGAGGATCTCTTATCCAACATTTAGCACCGAAGACTTTGAAATGACTTACATTGGGCTTCTTGTCAGTGAGGAGTTCATAGGAAGTCTTTTTGAAGATTGAAGATATAC
Source organism: Triticum aestivum (assembly GCF_018294505.1). NCBI lineage: Eukaryota > Viridiplantae > Streptophyta > Magnoliopsida > Poales > Poaceae > Triticum > Triticum aestivum. Next base: position 222,901,598 of record NC_057806.1, read on the forward strand.
TCTGTTGATGATGTGGAACGCAGTATCAATTGCATCAATCCAGAAACGACGAGGTGTCTTGTATTCATCAACCATAGTGCGAGCCATCTCAACAAGAGTTCTGTTCTTGCGCTCCACAACGCCATTCTGCTGAGGAGTATAAGGAGCAGATAACTCATGAGTAATACCAAGTTCATCAAGATAGTCATCAAGACCAGAATTCTTGAACTCAGTTCCATTGTCACTTCTAATGTGCTTGATCTTCACACCAAAGTTGGTTGAAGCCCTCGAGGAAAATCGTTTGAAGACTTCCTTCACTTCATGTTTGTAAGTGACAACGTGTACCCGTGTGTACCGAGAGTAGTCATCAACAACAACAAAGCCATATAGAGATGCATCATTTGTAACACCAGAATAATGATTAGGGCCAAAAAGATCCATATGAAGCAATTCAAATGGTCGAGTTGTAGTCATGATTGTCTTCGGTGGATGCTTGGCGTTGGTCATCTTTCCAGCTTCACAGGCTTCGCATAAGTGATCCTTGAGGAATTTGACATTCTCAATGCCAATGACATGCTTCTTCTTCGCAAGCGTGTGCAAATTCCTCATACCTGCATGACCAAGTCGTCGATGCCAGAGCCAACCTTCTGAAGCTTTTGCAAGTACGCACACCGCTGGTTGCGGTCCTGTAGAGAAATCAACAATATACAAGTCTCCTCTCCTAAAGCCTTCGAAGACATTGGGATTGTCAGCTTCCATAAGCACAACACAACGGTACTTGCCAAAGGCAACAACCATATCAAGATCGCAAAGCATTGAGACAGACATGAGGTTGTATTCTAAGGACTCGACAAGCATGACTTTGTCCATGTGTCGATCCTTTGTGATCGCAACCTTACCTAGACCCAATACCGGACTTTTGTCTTTGTCAGCGAAGATGATATGCTTCAGATGCGATGGTGATAAGGGAGCATCCATCAATAGATTCTTGTCACCAGTCATGTGATTTGTACATCCACTATCGAGGACCCACTCAGTGGCTTGGGGTTGATCATCCTGCAGATGAATTAGTGCAACTTACAAACTCATATACTTCATCAGTGAAGAATATGACATCAATTCATCGGATCAATTTCATCAAGCAGTATGAGGACATGAGAAATGAAAGTTCATTTCTTCATGATTAGCCTGCGACCTTTCAGGCACTCTTAGGTCTCCAGCAAATTCTTCAGACGATTACGTTCGTCTAGAAACCTGACCCTACATAAGAGATTAGTTCTTTTTCTTCACCACCCACATCTGAAGGGGTGGCAAAGAGTTCATCACTCTGCAAGCTCCATATGAGAAAGGTGGCATAGACGCCAACCCATTTCATTTCACATAAGAGGGGTTAGGATAAGCATATGAATAAGGAGAGAAATTCTTCGAGGACTTATGAACATAATGATTAGAAGAATAATGCTAATATTCATAGCCCTTAGCTCTTCCATGCGAAACAGAGTTGTTAGCACGATGATATTCATGTGAGGACTTTGATCCTTTTGAGGAATTTGTTCCATATGAAAAATTTGACCTAGGGTTCCTATTCTTCACAGGTGGTGTCCTGAGGACATTCACCTGAAGACTTTCAAGGCACCTTTTGGGAACCCAGATTTTCTTCATAGGAGCACCATTCTTGTAGTTATTGCCAACATATCTGGCAAATATTTTACTATTCTGATTTTTGAATAGTTTATAATTGGAATCAAATAACTCATCATCAGAACAAGGTGATTCACATGCAAAGCCAGATAAGTTAGATGGATCAACTGGAGGTTCCTTTGTAGCAACCCATGAGGTTTTGGGGTACTGCTCAGGCTTCCAATATGTACCACCACCATTGAGTTTCCTCTCAAAGGCAATACCCTCTTTCCTAGGGTTCCTGTTGAGGATCTGCTTTTTAAGCACATCACAAAGAATCTGATGCCATTTGAGGCTTTTGTACATGCTTGTCATGTACAATTCCTTCAGCCCTGCATCTTCAGTGATACTAGCAATGTCCTCAAATGAGGAATTAGTGATAGCAGAGGCAGGTGAAGAATTTGAAACATTAGCAGCATCTGAACATTCAGATGAAGAATTAGCAGATTCACGTTCAATGCACTTCAAGCATGGAGGAACAAATTCTTCCTGAGAAGCGCTGATTTGTTGAGCAAGTAATGAATCACGCTCCTTCTGAAGATCTTCATAACTCACTCTTAACTTTTCAAGATCTTGCTTTCTTTGAAGAAATTCATAAGAAAGCTTTTCATGATCAGATAAGAGAGTGTTATGATGACCTTGAAGGTTGTCAAACCTGGACTGAAGTCTCTGAAGATTTTCAGTCAAGGTTTTAGTGCGATCCATTTCTTCACCCAACACATCATCACTTTTGTCAAGCATGTTTTGAACTTTTTCAAAAGCCTTTTGTTGTTTTACAACAATCTTAGCAAGTTTGGAGTAGCTGGGTTTGAGCTTTTCATCAGATTCATTCTCACTTGATTTAGAGGAGGGGTATTTGAGTACCTTGGCACCTTTTGCCATGAAGCAATAGGTGGGAGAGTAGTCGTCATTGTGTCTATCAGCCATGTTGGTGAAGCCATTTTCTTCAGAGTTGAAGATGGACTTGCTGACGAAAGCAGTAGCAAGAGCCAGGCTCGCCACACCAGACTCAGACTCCTCAGATGCCTCCTCTTTCTCATGTTCCTCAGATTCAGCCTCAGAGTCCATTTCCTTGCCAATGAACGCCCGAGCCTTCTTGGAGCTGCTCTTCTTGTAAGATGGAGACTTCGAGGATTTTGATGTTGAAGATTTTGAGGATTTCTTCTTTTTCTTCGCATCATCAGAACTGTAATCCTTGTATTTCTTCTTCTTTGATTCCTTTTCCCACTAAGGACAATCTTGAAAGTAGTGTACATGTTTCTTACATTTGTGACAAAGCCTCTTCTTGTAGTCACTGGATGAGGAATCATTGCTCCTTGAGGATTTTCCAAAGCGACCGCGTCTTGAGAACTTCTGGAATTTCTTCACGAGCAGTGCTAGCTCATGGCTCCGTTCTTCGGGATCACCAAGGCTGCTACCAGAATCTTCATCTTCAGATTCAGACAATGCCTTGGCCTTTAGGGCACGTGATCTGCCATAGCTCAAACCATAGAGATCTCTCTTCTCAGCAAACTGGAACTTATGAGTATTTAGCCTTTCGAGGATATCAGCGGGATCAAGTGACTTGTAATTAGAACGTTCTTGTATCATCAATGCTAGAGTATCAAATGAGGAATCAAGCGATCTCAGCAATTTCTTCACCACCTCATGGTCGGTGATGTCAGTGGCAGCAAGTGCTTGAAGCTCATTTGAGATGTCAGTGAGGCGATCGATGGTTTGTTGAACATTTTCATTGTCGAGTCTTTTGAAGCGGTTGAAGAGATTGTGAAGAACATCAACTCAAGAGTCACACTGTGTTGAGACTCCTATATTGACCTTGGACAGCCTATCCCAGATAACTTTAGCAGTTTCGAACACACTCACTCTTCCATACTATCCTTTGCTCAGATGGCCACATATGATATTCTTCGCTTGAGAGTCGAGTTGCTTGAATCTCTTCACATCAGCAGCATTCAGAGAAGGTGTGACTAAGGGAACACCATTTTCCCCAACATACCAGAGATCGTTATCAATTGCCTCAAGATGCATTCACATCTTATTCTTCCAGTAGGGGTAGTTCGTCCCATCGAAGGTAGGACACCCAGCAGAGACCTTGATCATACCTGCGGTCGACCTAACTAAAACTCCAAGCTGTTAAACCAAAATCACACAGAACAAGGGAGTCCCTTGCTCTGATACCAATTGAAAGTGCGTTATATCGACTAGAGGGGGGTGAATAGGCGATTTTTATGAATTCTTCACTGAGGAATTTGCAGGTGAGGAAATTCCTTAGCGAAGAACTACTAGTAGCGGAATAAGTACTCAAAAGTAAACACAACAGAGCACAAGCATAGTCATCATGATGAAATGAAGACAAGCACAGAGTACAGACAACGTAAACACAGGATAACACAGGATGAAGATAGACTGAAGAAATTGAACTGAGGAAATTGAGAAAGTCTTCAGTCAAAGTCTTCAAACACACATATGAACAAGCACTCCACACAGTTATGAGGAAATGAATGAGTTGAGGAAATAGAACCAGTGAGCTTGGTGAAGACAATGATTTGGTAGACCAGTTCCAACTGCTGTCTCAGTTGTACATCTTGTTGGAGCGACTAGGTATTTAAACCTAAGGACACACAGTCCTCACTGTATTCTCCTTGAGCCAAGGTCACACAGACCTCGCCCAATCACTCGTGGTAAGTCTTCAGGTGACTTCCGAACCTTCACAAACTTGGTCATTTGGCGATCCACAATTCCTCTTAGATGCTCTAGACCTTGACGCCTAACCGTCTCGAAGAAGCACAGCCTGCAAAGGTAACAAACGTCGGATCCATGCAGGATCAATCTCTGCAATGATGCTCAATCACTTTGGGTTTGTAGGTGTTTGGGTTTGCGTTTTCCTCACTTGATTATTTTCGCTCAAAGTCCTCGGAGGATGGGATGCTCTCAAATGACAAGTGTCAGTTTCTCTTGGAGCAGCCAACCAGCTAGTGGTTGTAGGGGGCAGCTATTTATAGCCTAGGGAGCAATCCGACATGATAAGACATAAATGCCCTTCAATGATATGACCGTTAGGTGGGTAGATATTTTGGGACAGCTGGCGCATGGCACAGCAACGGTTGGAAATTTGAGTATCAAATTCCTCAGGGCTATCATGTTCCTCACTGTGTAGGCAATCCGCATTGGCGAATTCCTAACTCCTCAGTCAGAACAAATTTCTCAGAGACTAGAAGAACTTAGTCTCTGTCACTGAAGAATATGACTGAACTGTGTGAGATTTCCAATGGCTTCACTCGAAGGGATTGGTAGGTGTAGAATTTTGAGTTGAGCATCACATGGAAATTTTTCCTTAGTATTTCCTCGACCCCCTTTAATAGTACGTTGTTTCCTATGACTCAAGAAAGAGAAAATGAAACTACGAAAACAAAAGTCTTCACGCTTCATGTTCCTCGAATTGAATATCAAGTCTTCAGGATTGCACCAATTTCTTCACTTTGAAAGTCTTTAAAAAGTCTTCAGAAATCCAAAGTCTTCAGGCGAAGAACTTCATTTCTAGGGGTTGACTTTATCTGTAAATATCAAACTCCTGATAGACTTATAGACCTGTGTACACTCAAAAACACATTAGTCTCTTAACCTATAAGTCTTCTATACACCAAAATCACTAAGGGGCACTAGATGCACTTACATGAGAAGACATGATTGCTTAGTTAGTATGCTTGAAGGATTATTATTTTTATGTCAATATGAACTTTTATCTTGAATCTTTCGGATCTGAATATTCATACCACAATTAAGAAGAATTATATTGAAATTATGCCAAGTAGCATTCCACATCAAAAATTCTGTTTTTATCATTTACCTACTCGAGGACGAGTAGGAATTAAGCATAGGGATGTTGATACGTCTCCAACGTATCCATAATTTTTGATTGCTCCATGCTATATTATCTTCTGTTTTGGATGTTCATGGGCTTTATTATACACTTTTATATTATTTTTGGGACTAACCTATTAACCCAGAGCCCAGTGCCAATTTCTGTTTTTTCCTTGTCTTAGAGTATCGCAGAAAAGGAAAATCAAACAGAGTCCAATTGACCTGAAACTTCACGGAACTTATTTTTGGAAGGAAAGCAACCCGGGAGACTTGGAGTCCACGTAAGGGAAGCAACGAGGAAGCCACCAGGCAGGGGGCGTGCCCCCCCCGGGTCCGCCCTCCACCCTCGTGGGGCCCTCATGGCTCCCCTGACGTACTTCTTCTGCCTATATATATCCATATACTCTAAAACGATCGGGGAGCAGAATAGATCGGGAGTTCCGCTGCCAGAAGCCTCTGTAGCCACCAAAAACCAATCTAGACTCGTTCCGGCACCCTGCCGGAGGGGGAATCCCTCTGCGGTGGCCATCTTCATCATCCCGGTGCTCTCCATGACGAGGAGGGAGTAGTCCACCCTCGGGGCTGAGGGTATGTACCAGTAGCTATGTGTTGGATCTCTCTCTCTCTCATGTTCTTGAGGTGATACGATCTTGATGTATCGCGAGCTTTGCTATTATATTTGGATCTTATGATGTTTTCTCCCCCCTATACTATCTTGTAATGGACTGAGTTTCCCCTTTGAAGTTATCTTATCAGATTTAGTCTTTAAAGATTTGAGAACACTTGATGTATGTCTTGTCGTGCGTATCTATGGTGACAATGAGATATCATGTGATTCACTTGATGTATGTTTTGGTGATCAACTTGCGGGTTCTGCCCATGAACCTATGCATAGGGGTTGGCACACGTTTTCGTCATGATTCTCCGATAGAAACTTTGGGGCACTCTTTGAAGTTCTATGTGTTGGTTGAATAGATGAATCTAAGATTGTGTGATGCAGATCGTATAATCATACCCACGGATACTTGAGGTGACATCGGAGTATCTAGGTGACATTAGGGTTTTGGTTGATTTGTGTCTTAAGGTGTTATTCTAGTACGAACTTTAGGGCTGTTTGTGACACTTATAGGAATAGCCCAACGGATTGATTGGAAAGAATAACTTTGAGGTGGTTTCGTACCCTACCATAATCTCTTCATTTGTTCTCCGCTATTAGTGACTTTGGAGTGACTCTTTGTTGCATGTTGAGGGATAGTTATATGATCCAGTTATGTTATTGTTGTTGAGAGAACTTGCACTTGTGAAAGTATGAACCCTAGGCCTTCACTACTAGGGAAAACCTTATACACAGAATCTTAGCAGCAGCGCGGCACAAAAAGAAGCGCTGCTGCTAATTAGCAGTAGCGCGGGTTTTTAACCCCCGCTACTACTAAGTTGATAGTAGTAGCGCGGGTTTTTAACCCTCGCTACTACTAAGCGGTCTCTACCGTGCCCCCCGACAAATGCCATAGTAGTAGCGAGGGGTATAAACCCGCGCTACTACTAAGTTGATAGTAGTAGCGCGGTTTTATACCCCTCGCTACTACTAAGTATGAGGTAGGTGAAATTGCCATATCCTCGGCCAAATCCCTCCTCTCTTCCGCCACTCTCTCCTCTCACTTTCCATACGCTCTCACATGGACCTCTTGCCCATGCACCCATCCTCCTCCATGGCGCCGAAAGAGGCCGCCGCCTCGCGCCACCGCCATCTAGGAGCTCGCCGGTCTTCCACCGACGTCTAGGAGGCCGCCGCCCCGCGCCACCACACCGGAGCACCTCGCCACCGGTGACTAGCTCAGCTGGTCCCTACATCACCTTCCTCTCTCCCTTGGTTTTCCTTTTCTCTCTCTCTCCCTCTAGTTTGACTCACCCTCCCATGTCCATGCCCGTGTAGGTCGTCGCCATGGATGACCCGGAGCTATCTGGCATGGTCGGGAAGAGGAGCCCCACGCCGCGGCCTGGCTCTGCTATAGAAACTGGCCCTCTCCAACAGCCACTGCTGGATCTGGTCTTCTGCTGTCTGTTCATGCCACCGGCGATGCCAATCATCGCTAGATCTTACCATTGCTGCCATTGACAGCACACACAGGATCGAGATTTTTTTTGTTTTTGAAAGTAATAGCAGTAGCGCGGGGTATAAGACCCACTACAGCTAATTAGCAGTAGCACTGTTTGCAACACATGCTACAGCTAACCATGTATAGCAGTAGCGCCGTATCAGTAGCGCGCGCACCCGCGCTACTGATACACTCAAAACCCGTGCTGCTGCTAGGCTTTTCCCTAGCAGTGCTTGTTTCAACGCATTGCAATACCGTTTGTGCTCACTTTTATCTTTAGTTACCTTGCTGTTTTTATGTTTTCAGATTACAAAAACCTTTATCTACCATCCATATACCACTTGTATCACCATCTCTTCGTCGAACTAGTGCACCTATACAATTTACCATTGTATTGGGTGTATTGGGGACACAAGAGACTTTTTGTTATTTGGTTGCAGGGTTGCTTGAGAGATACCATCTTCATCCTACGCCTCCCACAGATTGATAAACCTTAGGTCATCCACTTGAGGGAAATTTGCTACTGTCCTAGAAACCTCTGCACTTGGAGGCCCAACAACGTCTACAAGAAGAAGGTTGTGTAGTAGACATCAATAGCCAGTCTATAATACTTTCCATCCCTCCTTTCCTCATTGAACCACGTCCTAGATTCATGCTCCACCCCACCTCACCCTTTTTCCTATTTGAACCAAGACCTAGATTCGACTACAGAATCGAAATCTATCCGCATGTAGCTAGAGCAATGACGGTTTGAAAGAAACTTATACCTTAGAATCGTCGGGATGTGGCTAGGTGTGCGGCGGGATGCCGGATCTGCCCACACTATGTACGGTAGCAAGGAAAAAGAGTTCGGTGGCCCTCCCGCACAGGCACTGGGAGAATGAGAATAGCGCAGCCGGCAGTGGATTGCCTCCCTTGTCGAAGGCGATATAGTGAACACTACACATCCTCCCCTTCCCGGTGCGACGTGATCCGGACAACTACTTCACCAGCTGTGAGGGAGGAGAGAGAGACAGAGGCCAACGTAGTCTCGTTTAGATCTGGTGAAGAGGGTGAGAGACTGTGACTATAGCAAACCCTAGCAAAGGAACGCCGAGTCTCCAGCGTGTTTATATATATGTAGTGCAGCGAGAGTGTGGAGAGTGCAAACCATAGCGAATAAGCCCCGAGGCTCCAACTTATATAGTACTACATATATGGTATGGATTGAGCTCCGGTGCATTAACTGCACCTGCCTTTGGCTGTATGATAGGTGGGCCAACCACATGTTGGGCCCACCTGTCATACACCCAAAGGCAGGTGCACGAAGTCAATGAAGTTGCGTCCATATAGTACTCGTGTATACTGCCAATAAATAGTGGAATGGTTTTCTTATTCTCTCTATGACAATCCTTTTAAATTGTGTAAGTATGAAACAAAGCTCTTTATTTAACGTACCAGTGAAGAAAACTACTACTTTCGATGAACTAACGATCCACGTGTCCTGGTCGCACTTCATGTCCTTCACGTGCGGTACACTACCCTCCCTTAAGTGAACAAGCACACATGTGCCAAATTACCGGAAACGTGTGAGAGTGTGTTCACATAAAGAATTTTAATTTCAATTATCGAAAAGGTTTGAGAGTTTGTATAGTTTGCCCTCTCTTAATAATTATGGTTTGTTGTGTTCGGCCAAAACTTGGTCAAACTTTGCAAAGTTTGACCTTCAGTCAAATCTAATATGCAAAGTAAATAAAAATGGAGGGCTACTACATCCCACTGGGTTTTTAGTCCACACCATTTTTTCATCAAAGCCTGGCCACATATTTAGTTAATAGCTGGACAAATAAAATTACAAGGGAGCTGAAGACAAAGTTGTGAGAAGGCTTAGAAATCAATACAAAGCTTATGCTCTTAGTACCAACGTCGATCGTTCTTCGAGGAAACATTTGGTTCATAGCCAATTGTGTGATAAAATTTCACCAACGTGAAAGACGACTGTGTCTCAAACGCAACCAAGGTGAACTGATGAAGGATATCATCCTTGTGGGTAACAAGCAAAGAGCACTGATGGAAGACATCTTGTTTTTCATTGAAAATCGATCAGCTTCACCAGCCGATGCAACCATTAGGCACAACCATGAGCATCGATATGTCATCATGGTGATGCATCATCCATTTGGCATCAAGTTTTGGTGAGGCACCTATGAAGTTCGACAAATCCTCATTGTGGTCTGTTTCTTCTCAGTAATCAAGCTCGAGGAAGGAAGAACCACGTTGGCAGAGGACAGTGAGGCGGAACAGCAATGGCCATCCAATTTTGTGTAGTTCCACTAAAATTGAGGAGGACATGCCCAGGTATGGAGATATGCATCGCTGGTTGCAAAAATATAAAAAAGGGATATAGTGTTGTTGCTTTGTTTTGGCAGTGGTACAAGATTAACAGCGACATCTTAATTGTCTATTAGAATTAATGAAAAGTACACCATCAAACAGAAGCATGATGATTATCTTGATGGGAACTAAACTAGGATACCCGAGAAAAAAGCATTTCTTCATTTAACCAGTGATAGTATAAGATTAGCAGCAACAATAGGAGCATATGGAAAATGACCGCACAACCACCATGTACTTTTTGTCGAAACAACATGTGTACCTCCACCGAGGCATAAACTAGGACAACTTTTCGACTGGCATTTCCTCTATAATAGTAGGTGATATTGGACCAGCCGACGAACCCTAGCTACTGTACATGGGGAGCTTGGGAGTAGTCGCATAGAAGAAAACCCGCATGCAGCGACCTGGGGAGCTGGACCACTAAAAGAAGTTATACCTCAGGTAGGCGAGATGTTGCTTAGGCGGGCGGGCGGTATCAGCCCACACGACGGCAGCGAGCAAGGGCACAGAGGACCCTTCGTCCGTGCCAGCGCCGTCTCCGAGATGACGATGCGCATAGGCTTTCTCCATCTCCGACGGAGACAGCGTCAATGCTGCACCTCCTCACCTCCTGCAGCGGACGGGATTCGGCCTAATCTGTGACCACCGGTGAGGAGAGAGATAGAGTGGACACTGCCATCTTGTTTGTATATGGATAGGGTGAGAGAGCGGGATGCGAGAAACCCTATCAAACAAGAGGATATATATACAATGGAGTAAATAAATCTCTCGGAAAAAGGAAATGAAAATTGGCGGACAATTTTTTCTAACCTACCAAGAAAGAAAACTCGATCAAAAACACGACCCAGCTTCTAGGTCGCGAGACTCGTCACCCACACACACATAGACATATACATGCATATCCGTGTTTACATAAAATTCTATCTCCATCTCCATCTCCAATCATATTTGTCCAACCGGCACATTATTTACGTTGTTAGTTATATACGCAGCAATATTAACATACAACATCTCTTGTTTGCGGGCGTCCGGACAGTTTCCACGCCCGCTCCTGACCAACATGAACCCTCTTCATCACCCGCGCGTGCTTCCCGCACGAAATGGTCAGTGCTGCATTCATGCATGGCCAGAGTGGACGCGACCTCTCACTGGCACCGACATTAAAGCGGCGCGCTGGCCGAGAGATCGTCGCCCGTGCCACTTCCAGGTGCACGCGACTGCTCCGCGTTCAAAGGTCACAATAGCACACCACAACATGAAAGTAAAAAGTTCTTGGGAGTACGTGCTACAGCTAGCTGTCCTCCCCCAACTCATTAATCTCTTCCAATAGTGCTAGTACTCCATGGCACGATCCATCGAAAAGTAGGTGGGAAAGTTATCGTATACTCGGTTTGTAGTGAGTGGCATGTCGAGCGACCATGTGGGTTGGAGCCATGGAGAAGGGTGAGACACAAACGCGACAGGCGTGATTTAAATGTTGGTTTTGCTCGATTGCGTGATCCAACGAACCGAAACATTGGTTTCTCTCTGTTTCCATTTTTTCTCTCCAGAAAAACGGAAACTTTCCACTCCATTTTCATTCCTACTCCAAGGTTGCCCCATTACAACATTCCATCAAATACAAAGGTAAACTAACACACATGCTGATGCATGTCAATGATTCATAGATCATAGCCAGTATTTACTTCACAACTAAAGAGAAAAGTTGTGAGAGTGTGTACAAAAGAAAAACTACTGATGGGGTCACTACGACTTAAACCCTAAATATGATTTAATTTCATGGCTAGGTAGAACCTATTGAAGGAAAGACAGTTGGCACCCTCGGATCATACGATGCTTTTGTGCAGTTCCACTGAAATCGAGCTGAGCATCTGAAAGCACAAGTGCTCCCTGGGTGGTTTTGGTAATTAATGTCAACATATCTCTTGTTGGACTAACACGTTTACCTAGTATGTTTCAGATAAGTACAACAATGGAGTGGCATTTACTTGAGGATGTGAAACCCCTTCAAGATGCTAAGGACAAAGGATTGGCTCAAGCTTCAAGATCAAGCCTCTACATTTTCTATTTTAGTGATCCAGGATCACATTGAGTCTATAGGAAAAGCCAATACTATCAAGAGGGGATGAGGTGTTTCTTAATGGCTTGCTTGCTCAAAGTGCTTAGTGATATGCTCCAAAACCCTCAACTACCTTCCCACATCCACATATGACCTAAACCAAAAGTCAAACTCGGCCCCACCGATTCTATCTATCCGGCGCCACCGAGTTTCAGATGTCATAGCCACTGCCACAAACCCTAGGCAAATCGGTCTCACCGATAGGGATCTCGGTCTCACCGAGATGGGATTGTAATCTCTCTGTTTCCCTTCGTAACGTTTCGGTCTTACCGAGATGAGCGATCGGTCCCACCGAGATTGCAATGTAAACTCTCTGTTTCCCTTTTGTAACATTTCGGTCTCACCGAGATGAGCGAATCGGTCCCACCGAGTTTACCTGACCAACTCTCTGGTTAGCTTATTACCAAAATCGGTCCCACCGAGTTTGTGTAATCGGTCACACCGAGATTACGTTATGCCCTAACCCTAACCATATCGGTCCTACCGAGTTGCATCTCAGTCCCACCGAAAATCCTAACGGTCACTAGGTTTGCTGAATCGGTCCGACCGAGTTTAACCATTCGGTCCCACCGAGTTTGGCAAATTGTGTGTAACGGTTAGATTTTGTGTGGAGGCTATATATACCCCTCCACCCACTCTTCATTCGTGGAGAGAGCCATCAGAACATACCTACACTTCCAATACACATTTTCTGAGAGAGAACCACCTACACTTGTGTTGAGGTCAAGATATTCCATTCCAACCATATGAATCTTGATCTCTAGCCTTTCCCAAGTTGCTTTCCACTCAAATCTTCTTTCCACCAAATCCAAATCCTGTGAGAGAGAGTTGAGTGTTGGGGAGACTATCATTTGAAGCACAAGAGCAAGGAGTTCATCATCAACACACCATTTGTTACTTCTTGGAGAGTGGTGTCTCCTAGATTGGCTAGGTGTCACTTGGGAGCCTCCGACAAGATTGTGGAGTTGAACCAAGGAGTTTGTAAGGGCAAGGAGATCGCCTACTTCGTGAAGATCTACCGCTAGTGAGGCAAGTCCTTCGTGGGCGACGGCCGTGATGGAATAGACAAGGTTGCTTCTTCGTGGACCCTTCGTGGGTGGAGCCCTCCGTGGACTCGCGCAACCGTTACCCTCCGTGGGTTGAAGTCTCCATCAACGTGGATGTACGATAGCACCACCTATCGGAACCACGACAAAAACATCCGTGTCTCCAATTGCGTTTGAATACTCCAAACCCTTCCTTTACATTCTTGCAAGTTGCATGCTTTACTTTCCGCTGCTCATATACTCATTGCATGCTTGCTTGATATGTATTGTGTTTGTTAAACTTGTGCTTAAACTCCACTTAAACTTAAGAATATTAAAAACTGCAACTTTTGGCACTTAGTGTCTAATCACCCCCCCCTCTAGACACCTCTTCTCGATCCTTTCAATTGGTATCAGAGCATTGGTCTCCATTGCCTTGGTTTAAACACCATTGGAGGAAGATGGATGTGTCTACTTTGGGGAGTCTTAGACATAGAGTGCCTATTCTTGATGGAGAGTATTTTCATGAGTGGAAAAATGAAATGCTTGAGATTTTCAATGAATATCATTTGAACAAGTACATTACTAGCCCTTGTGCACCTCATGTTGATCCTTTGCACCCTACCCTAGATGAAGATATTGACATGATTCGCAATCTTAGAACTGTTGAGCTCATCATTAGAGGCTTGCCTAGAAACTTGATTAGATGTTTGCCTACTCTCAAGTGTGCCTACACCATATGGAGATTTCTTGAGGAACGATTTCCAGATTATTCCTTGAAAAATTTAGACGAAATTCTCCATAAGTCTATTGCCTTGAGTAAGATGAACTCTAGTGATCCTAGCTTTGGTGATTGTCTATTTGAGCTTACCAATCTCATGCGTGCTAAAGGAAATGTTGGAATCATTAGCGATATCATATCCGAAGCTATTAGAATTCATAAAGGTAACCATTGTGATGATCATTTATCTAATGAATTACCCTCTCTAGGAATTGATCAATCACAAGATGATGTTGAACATGGATACTATGATGAAGATGATGATAGTGACTATGATCTTGATGATGCAATGAGGCATTTTGGTCTTATGGCAAATCTTCGCGGCTACATGGCTGGAGGAAAGGAATGGGTCCTTGATAGTGGATGTACTGATCATATGACCGGAGATAAAGATATGTTCCGTGAGCTTGCTGAAAACGACGGCCCTCGAAAATATGTCACTTTTGGTGATAATTCAAAGGGTAAGGTGGTTGGCCTTGGTAAGGTGGCCATCTCACATGATAGCTCCATACAAAATGTCATGCTCGTTGAATCCCTTGGATACAATTTACTTTCAGTTTCTAGACTTGCGGATTTCGGTTTCAATGTCTTATTCACTGAAGTAGATTGCCAAGTGTTTCGTAGAGACAATCATAAAATGGTCTTTACCGGTATACGTAGAGGAGATCTTTACATTGTTGATTTCACTAAAAAGGCTCAACCTAGAACTTGCTTAATTACCAAATCTTCTAAAGGCTGGTTGTGGCATAGAAGACTAGGTCATGTTGGTATGCGAAATCTTGATAAGCTTATTAAAGGTGATCATATCCTTGGAATAAAAGATGTCATATTTGACAAGGATAGACTTTGTAGTGCTTGTCAAGCAGGGAAACAAGTTGGAGGAAGTCACCGCGCGAAGAACATCATGACCACAAGAAGACCACTCGAGCTACTTCACATGGATCTCTTTGGTCCAAATGCCTACAAGAGTCTCGGTGGTAACTCATTTGGTCTAGTCATAGTTGATGATTTTTCAAGATTTACGTGGGTGTTCTTTCTTGATGACAAATCGCAGGTCCAAAAGATCTTCAAAAACTTCGCTAGGAAGGCCCAAAATCAGTTTGACGTGAAGATCAAGAAGGTTCGGAGCGACAACGGAACGGAGTTCAAGAACGCAAATGTGGACACCTTTCTTGACGAAGAAGGGATTTCACACGAGTTCTCGGCTACGTACACACCTCAACAAAATGGAGTTGTTGAGAGGAAGAACCGGACTCTTATCGAGATGGCAAGAACGATGCTTGATGAGTACAAAACGCCAAAGCACTTTTGGGCGGAAGCGGTTGAGACAGCTTGTCATGCAACAAATCGCTTGTATCTTCACAAGCTACTCGGCAAGACGGCATACGAGCTCCTCACCGGTAACAAACCCCAAGTTGGATACTTTCGAGTATTCGGCTCAAAGTGCTACATTCTTGATAAGCATCGTCGTTCTAAATTTGCTCCTAAATCTCATGAAGGTTTCCTACTTGGTTATGGCTCAAACTCTCACACTTACCGTGTCTACAACAATTTCACCCGAAAGGTTGAAGAGACGGTAGATGTGAAGTTTGATGAATCTAACGGCTCGCAAGTAGAGCAATTGCCAATTGATGTAGGAGACAAAGACCCTTCGGAAGCAATTCAAGACTTGTCCATTGGCAAGATTCGTCCAACGGAAGTGAAGGAGAGTACCTCGTCCGTCCAAGTGGAAGCTTCTACCTCACGACAAGGTGAACCAAGAGTTGATACGGAAGCATCCACAAGTGGGACACGCCAAGATGAAGAAAACGAGGAAGCGCACCAAGATGAACATCAACAACCTCCTTCTCCACCACGACAAGAGAACGACAACGTCAACAATGAAGAAGGCCAAGAAGAAGCACAAGATGAAGAGGATGTTCCACCCCGACCCAAGCAAAAGCTTTCACGAGTTCGAGCAAGAATTGCTAAGGATCATCCCGTCGAGCAAATCTACAATGATATCCAAACCGGGAGAATCACTCGCTCTAAAACTCGTTTAGCTAACTTTTGTGAACATTACTCATTCATCTCTAGCATTGAACCTATGAAGGTTGAAGAAGCATTGGAGGATCCGGACTGGATAAACGCTATGCATGAAGAGCTACACAACTTTGAGAGAAATCAAGTGTGGACATTGGTCGAGAAGCCCGACAACAACCACAACATCATTGGTACCAAATGGGTGTTTCGCAACAAGCAAGATGAAGATGGACAAGTGGTTCGCAACAAAGCACGTCTCGTCGCCCAAGGCTACACACAAGTTGAAGGTATGGACTATGGTGAGACATATGCTCCCGTTGCTAGACTTGAGTCCATTCGCATCTTACTTGCTTATGCTAATCACCATGATATCACCTTGTACCAAATGGACATTAAAAGTGCTTTTCTAAATGGCAAAATTGAGGAGGAAGTTTATGTTAAGCAACCTCCCGGCTTCGTCAATCCTAAGAAACCTAATCATGTTTACAAACTTCACAAAGCCCTTTATGGTCTTAAACAAGCTCCTAGAGCATGGTATAAATGCTTGACCAAGTTCCTTATTGAAAAAGGCTTTGAAATTGGTAAAATTGATTCTACTCTTTTTACTAAAAGGGTTAATGGAGAACTATTTGTGTGCCAAATTTATGTTGATGATATCATATTTGGTTCAACTAACCCTCATTTTAGTGAGAAGTTTGGAAAGCTAATGTCGGAGAAGTTTGAGATGTCTATGATGAGTGAACTCAAATTCTTTCTCGGTTTGCAAATCAAGCAAACTAAGGAAGGTACCTTTGTCTCTCAAACGAAGTACACCAAGGACTTATTCAAGAAGTTCAATATGCAAGAATGCAAAGGTATGACTACACCCATGCCTACTAGTGGACATCTTGATTTGACCAAAGATGGTGAACCGGTTGATCAAAAGGTTTATCGCTCTATGATTGGTTCATTGTTATATCTATGTGCCTCTCGTCCCGATATTATGCTAAGTGTGTGCATGTGTGCACGATATCAAGCTGCTCCTAAAGAGTGTCATCTTAAGGCTGTGAAAAGGATAGTGAGATACCTAATCCATACACCAAATTTTGGCATTTGGTATCCTAAGAGGTCCTCTTTTGATCTTGTTGGCTACTCCGATTCGGACTATGCCGGAGACAAGGTTGATAGAAAATCCACTTCGGGTACTTGTCAATTCCTTGGTAGATCTCTTGTGTCTTGGTCTTCCAAGAAACAAAACTCGGTATCCTTATCCACCGCCGAAGCGGAATACATTGCCGCTGGTTCATGTTGTGCTCAATTACTTTGGATGACCCAAACTCTTAAAGATTATGGGATATATGTGAAACATGTTCCATTGCTATGTGACAATGAAAGTGCTATTAAGATTGCTCACAATCCCGTGCAACATTCTCGAACTAAGCATATTGAAGTTCGTCATCATTTCATTCGAGATCATGTTGCAAAAGGGGACATTAACCTTAAGCATGTTCGCACCGATAAGCAATTGGCGGATATATTCACTAAACCACTTGATGAGAAAGTGTTTTGCAGGTTGAGAGGTGAATTGAACATCATTGATGCTTCAAACTTGGAGTAGGAACTCCATTTGATACATGCGGGGCATGAGCCTATGACTAATCCTCGATATTTCTCTTATGATGCTATTCATATGTCTTGGATATATTTGTACCTTGCATGTTATCTAACCCGTGTAGGTACTTGGTTGAATCTAAATCTATGAGATTGCAACTCACTCACATCTTGAGCAATCTCTACATCACCAAGTCTCTACACAATGGTGGTTGAAGACAAGGAAGCACGAAACCATTCAAACATATCCTTTGGCAAATTCTATGTTGAGTCTCATGATTGTCATTTTGGATACACAAGTGCTCTTCCTTGCAAAGCTAACCCATGTAGGTAGATGAACTCAAACTCCAAGTGGTGCTCCCAACCCTTGATGAACTACATCAACCTTGAGCAACCCACACAAGTTCAACTACATGAGCAAGATCAACACCACCACCCAAGGTATGTTATTCCATCTTAGAGAAGCTTTACTCCAAGTCATGAGTCAAAGCAACTCGACAAGATGTGAATACATCAAAGGCTTAAACGAAAAATGGTAACCCCATTTTGAGCTTAAACGATGAGTATGACCTATGATCAAGTGCTCTCACTTGACTCCTAAGTCAATATACTCTAACATAAGTGACTTTGTCACCGACCATTTCTAGATGAAGTTCTCTAGTGTTTCTCCGTGCTTTTGCATCTTGCATATTTGTTTCCCCTTTCAAAAAAACTTCATCTAGAACTTTTAGTTTCTTTTCTTTCCTTTTTGTTCTGCATTTTCTGCATCCAATTCATTGCAAATCTTTCAGTAAATTCCTTGCATATCCTTGTGAGATCTTACTTGTCTAGTGAGCTGAGGTGACAAGTGGTTTCACTCTAATGAACTCGGTCACACCGGTTTGTTCTCTTCGGCCCAACCGAAATCTTTCGGTGCAACCGAAGCACACAACTCGGAGTCACCGATTCCATCACAGGAAAACCAACTTGCCACTTATTCCTGATTTCTGTTTGCTCCAGCTCCACTCAATGATTCTTGTCCTCTACCAGCATCATATTAGACATGCTGCTTTGCTCTGTGACTCGAGGACCAACCCATTTGTATCACATGTCCAGAAGAGCCCTTCTTGGAAATTGATGTCAAAGGGGGAGAGAGAGATCACATCAAAGCTTAATCCTTCCTATAGGGGGAGAAAGAGAGAATACTCAGGGGGAGAGAGTTTCTCAACTAGGAGAAAGTAATATCATCAAAGACCCCAGATGCTTGGTGTTCAAGAGGAGAGATGTCACATGTCTTTAAGAGGGGAAAGACATGTTTGGTTGCTTGCTTTAGCTCAAGCTCTGTTGTTTCTTTTTTGTTGCTCTGATTTTCTGTTCCCTATCTTCTCCCAATATCCCATGCAGATTCAGGGGGAGCAAGACATCTAAGGGAAGGAAATCTCTGATTTTATTGCATATCTTTACCTTTGGGGACATGTCTATATCCAATGTGGTACTTAGTACTCACTCTACATGTCATCCCAGTCTTGGTTCTCTTGTGGTTTCTCTTGCTTGCTCTGGTCAGTAGGTGTATCTGTGTTATTTAACCTTGTTTGCGCAGGTTCATCCCATCCTAAGCCAACTCAAGACCACAAGGTAAGTATATGCATCACAGTCATGTGAATGAGAAGTTCTTGCTGATGTACATACTGTTTGCAAGAAGGACTCATGAGCATGAAGGTACATTTCTCACATTCACATCATTTGCTCTGATGCATATAGCCAAGATACATGTAACACATTGCTTACTCTGTCATGTTTACGCATTCACATGCTCCTATATTCAATATTCACATGATTGCATACATGTAGGGGGAGCCTATGCATGTTACATGTCTTTCCAAAGCTTTACTTGCTATTCTCTATATCTTTATCTAAAGCTTTGATGTATGTTGTCATCAATTACCAAAAAGGGGGAGATTGAAAGCACAAGTGCTCCCTGGGTGGTTTTGGTAATTAATGTCAACATATCTCTTGTTGGACTAACACTTTTACCTAGTATGTTTCAGATAAGTTCAACAATGGAGTGGCATGGACTAGAGGATGTGGAACCCCTTCAAGATGCTAAGGACAAAGGATTGGCTCAAGCTTCAAGATCAAGACTCTACATTTTCTATTTTAGTGATCCAAGATCACATTGAGTCTATAGGAAAAGCCAATACTATCAAGAGGGGATGAGGTGTTGCTTAATGGCTTGCTTGCTCAAAGTGCTTAGTGATATGCTCCAAAACCCTCAACTACCTTCCCACATCCACATATGACCTAAACCAAAAGTCAAACTCGGCCCCACCGATTCTATCTATCCGGCGCCACCGAGTTTCAAATGTCATAGCCACTGCCACAAACCCTAGGCAAATCGGTCTCACCGATAGGGATCTCGGTCTCACCGAGATGGGATTGTAATCTCTCTGTTTCCCTTCGTAACGTTTCGGTCTTACCGAGATGAGCGATCGGTCCCACCGAGATTGCAATGTAAACTCTCTGTTTCCCTTTTGTAACATTTCGGTCTCACCGAGATGAGCGAATCGGTCCCACCGAGTTTACCTGACCAACTCTCTGGTTAGCTTATTACCAAAATCGGTCCCACCGAGTTTGTGTAATCGGTCACACCGAGATTACGTTATGCCCTAACCCTAACCATATCGGTCCTACCGAGTTGCATCTCAGTCCCACCGAAAATCCTAACGGTCACTAGGTTTGCTGAATCGGTCCGACCGAGTTTAACCATTCGGTCCCACCGAGTTTGGCAAATTGTGTGTAACGGTTAGATTTTGTGTGGAGGCTATATATACCCCTCCACCCACTCTTCATTCATGGAGAGAGCCATCAGAACATACCTACACTTCCAATACACATTTTCTGAGAGAGAACCACCTACACTTGTGTTGAGGTCAAGATATTCCATTCCAACCATATGAATCTTGATCTCTAGCCTTCCCCAAGTTGCTTTCCACTCAAATCTTCTTTCCACCAAATCCAAATCCTGTGAGAGAGAGTTGAGTGTTGGGGAGACTATCATTTGAAGCACAAGAGCAAGGAGTTCATCATCAACACACCATTTGTTACTTCTTGGAGAGTGGTGTCTCCTAGATTGGCTAGGTGTCACTTGGGAGCCTCCGACAAGATTGTGGAGTTGAACCAAGGAGTTTGTAAGGGCAAGGAGATCGCCTACTTCGTGAAGATCTACCGCTAGTGAGGCAAGTCCTTCGTGGGCGACGGCCGTGATGGAATAGACAAGGTTGCTTCTTCGTGGACCCTTCGTGGGTGGAGCCCTCCGTGGACTCGCGCAACCGTTACCCTCCGTGGGTTGAAGTCTCCATCAACGTGGATGTACGATAGCACCACCTATCGGAACCACGACAAAAACATCCGTGTCTCCAATTGCGTTTGAATACTCCAAACCCTTCTCTTTACATTCTTGCAAGTTGCATGCTTTACTTTCCGCTGCTCATATACTCATTGCATGCTTGCTTGATATGTATTGTGTTTGTTAAACATGTGCTTAAACTCCACTTAAACTTAAGAATATTAAAAACTGCAACTTTTGGCACTTAGTGTCTAATCACCCCCCTCTAGACACCTCTTCTCGATCCTTTCAACATCCTTGATGTCAAAGATATTGAAGAACTATGATTAGAATAATAGAACTGGCACTAGTTCATGAGACATAAACTCATCACAAATAGATGCCGGTATAAGTAGAGAAAGTTCGACATGCTGATGGAGGTACGTGGGGAGCTGCGGCAGTGGAGCAAGCTGGCTCCAAAAGGAAGATGTACCTAGGACGTCGGGCTATAGCTAGAAGGGCGGTTGGTAGGTGACATCGGCCCATATCGCGGGGACCCCCGATTGGGACACATGGACTGTGGTTTTCTCCCTCGCCGATGTCGACCGCGTCTATGCAGAACATCGTTCCCTTGCCCCAGCGGCGGGATCAGGCTGGATCTATGACTAGCGGAGTGGCCACCTTCGTTCTATGCTTGTGAAGAGAGCAACCCAAGCAAGCAGGCTTTTAGCTTAGGCTCCTTCTAGTGTATATATAGTGGTTTTCTTTTTCTCTCCATATCAACCATTTTATATTGCGTACGTGTCATTGAAGAGTGAAATGATGGTTGCTTTTTCCGACTAACTTACTGTAGGATCGAAAGTATGTCTAGAGGGGGGGGTGATTAGACTACTTGACCAAATAAAAACTTAACCTTTTCCCAATTTTAGTTCTTGGCAGTTTTTAGCTATTGTAGGACAAGTCAAGCAATCATCACACAATTCAAGCAAGCATGCAAAGAGTATATTGGCAGCGGAAAGTAAAGCATGCAACTTGCAAGAATGTAAAGGGAAGGGTTTGGAGAATTCAAACGCAATTGGAGACACGGATGTTTTTCCCGTGGTTCGGATAGGTGGTGCTATCCTACATCCACGTTGATGGAGACTTCAACCCACGAAGGGTAACGGTTGCGCGAGTCCACGGAGGGCTCCACCCACGAAGGGTAATGGTTGCGTGAGTCCACGGAGGGCTCCACCCACGAAGGGTCCACGAAGAAGCAACCACCCACGAAGGGTCCACGAAGAAGCAACCTTGTCTATCCCACCATGGCCATCGCCCACGAAGGACTTGCCTCACTAGCGGTAGATCTTCACGAAGTAGGCGATCTCCTTGCCCTTACAAACTCCTTGGTTCAACTCCACAATCTTGTCGGAGGCTCCCAAGTGACACCTAGCCAATCTAGGAGACACCACTCTCCAAGAAGTAACAAATGGTGTGTTGATGATGAACTCCTTGCTCTTGTGCTTCAAATGATAGTCTCCCCAACACTCAACTCTCTCTCATAGGATTTGGATTTTGTGGAAAGAAGATTTGAGTGGAAAGCAACTTGGGGAAGGCTAGAGATCAAGATTCATATGGTAGGAATGGAATATCTTGGTATCAACACATGAGTAGGTGGTTCTCTCTCAGAACATATGAGTTGGAATTGTGTATGTGTTCTGATGGCTCTCTTCACGAATGAAGAGGAGGTGGAGGGGTATATATAGCCTCCACACAAAATCCAACCGTTACACATAGTTTTCCAATCTCGGTGGACCGAATCAACAAACTCGGTCGAACCGAAAAGGTAAACCTAGTGACCGTCAGAGATTTTCGGTGGGACTGACATGCAACTCGGTAGGACCGATATGGTTATGGTTTGGGCATAACGTAATCTCGATGAGACCGATTACACAAACTCGGTGATACCGAGTTTGGTAATAAGCTAACCAGAGAGTTGGTCAGGCAAACTCGGTGGGACCGATTTACTCTTTCGGTGAGACCGAAAAGTTACAAAAGGGAAACAAAGAGTTTACATTGCAATCTTGGTGGGACCGATTCGCTCTTTCGGTGAGACCGAAAAGTTACGAAAGGGAAACAGAGAGTTTGCAATCCCATCTCGGTGAGACCGAGATCCCTATCGGTAGAACCGAATTGCTAGGGTTTGGCAGTGGCTTATGACAAGTGAAACTCGGTGGCGTCGGATAGAAAGAATCGGTAGGACCGAGTTTGGCTTCGGGTTTAGGTCATATGTGGATATGGGAAAGTAGTTGAGGGTTTTGGAGCATATCACTAAGCACATGAAGCAAGAGGCTCATTAAGCAACACCTCATCCCTCCTTGATAGTATTGGCTTTTCCTAAAGACTCAATGTGATTTTGGATCACTAAAATATAAAATGAAGAGTCTTGAGCTTTTGAGCTTGAGCCAATCCTTTGTCCTTAGCATTTTGAGGGTTCCACTTTCACATCCATGCCATGCCAATCATTGAGCTTTCTGGAAATAGTCATCTTGGAATAGCATTAGCTCAATGAGCTATATGTTGTTATGAATTACCAAAACCACCTAGGGATAGTTGCACTTTCAATCTCCCCCTTTTTGGTAATTGATGAAAACATATAGATCAAAGCTTCGACAAATGATAATAAGCATGAAATATATCGTCGCTTTGAGAAGTATGTGACAAGTAAGAGCTCCCCCTAAATTTGTGCATATTTAAAATTTGCTTTGGACTGCAAATGCACAAAGAGTTAGAGTCATGGGTTACTCTTCCATGTCACATACATCTTGGTGGAGCTTATCACCAAGAATAGTGAATGATCACATAAGATAGATAAGATAGATAAGATGATAATATTAAGCAAACATTAAGTGTAGCTTATGATCAAACACATGATCATGAATGTCTCACGAGCAATGACATAGTATCTCACACAAAAGCAAACAAGGTTCGAAAACCCACCAAATAAAACAAGAGAGAATAAAAGCAACACTCTCTCTCGAAGCCTATGATCTATACATTTTCTCCCCCTTTGGCAACAAGTTACCAAAAAGTTCCTAGAAAATGCATAGTGCTAAGTCGACACTCAGGCTTGATCTTCAGGTGGTGGTGGAGTCCGGAGCACTCCAAGGACGAAGCCTTCTATAGACGTGGTCGGAGTCGAGGCTGAAATGGACGCTGGAGCTGGTGGAACTGAGGCTGTAGCTGGTGCAGACGTGGTGGCTCTGGGGTCAGCAACTGCACTGCAGACGACCTCGGACCTCGTGGCACTCTGGCAAAGACATCAGTTGTAGACTTGCCTCTCCTCTCCTGCATGTCATCCTGGAGCTGCTCCACTGCAGTCTGAATCTCTGTCACTTTGACATCCAAGTCATAGAACTTTTGTTCCATGATCCTCTCTAAGCTTGCCTGGTTCTGAGTTAGGGTGGCTAGTCCTTGCTCAATCCGCAGGGTGGATGCAATCAAGTAACCAAACTGCTCTTGTTTGGTTTTCAGGAAATATTCAGATGCCTCCTCTTGAGTAGGCATCTTGGCAGCTTTCTCCTTCCTCGCCTTCTCCTTCTTGGCTTGTGCTTGGGCAGATGATGGCTCATTCTCAGTCATGACCACTTGATTATCTTCAAAGTCTGGACGGATGGGCAGGTGTTCCTTGTCCAATAAGTATATGCCCGTGCCCATCTTAGAGTTGATGAGCTCCTGAATCTGTGGGGCATATCCACAGCTCCTCTTCTGGTCTGCTGCTGTCCTCTTGATTGTTTCAATCATAAGGCTCATGACTTTGAATTTCTGTGGCACGTCAAAGATATGAAGCAAGTTGATCGCGTGGCCCCTGATCATCTTGTGATATCCAGACTTGGGCAATAGGGTGTGCCTAAGAATCTAGTTGATGGTTGGCAGCCCTGACAGAAGATAGTGTACTGAGCCAAACTTGAACGTATCAAGTGCTTCATTTGGAATCTCCTTGTACATGTTTGACATTGAGTTGTGGTCCATCTTCTTCTTGGCATAAATGTCCAAGTCATCGTCATGCTCTTCTGGGGCATTAATCAGCTGAGCCCATTCAGCAACTGTAGACTGGTACCTCGTACCCTCTGACATCCATACAATCCTGCCATCTGGATAGAAATGGGCTGTGGAGTAGAACTGCATGATGAGTTCCTCGTTCCACTTTGTGAGCTTCTGCCCAACAAAGTCCTCTACTCCACATGCCTTGAAGCTGTCCTACACTCCAGGGTAGTACTCTTCGTTGTCCTTGATGTATTGCCAATCAACCCATCTCATATCACAGACAATTGGCTTCTTGTCTAGCAGCACTGTCTCATAAAAGTCTTGCTGCTCCTTGGTGTGAAACCTGTAGTCAACTGCAGTCCTTCTCCTTGAAGCATACGGGTCTGCTTCTCTCCACTTCTGGAGCCCTGAATCTCTCCCGAGTTTCATATCCTCAGCCACAGGATGAGCATCGTTGTGGTCTGGGATCTTGGGCTTGAGCTTTCTAAGAACATTCTCTTCTTCTTCTTCTTCTGCAGCTTCAGGCACTGGGCCTTGTTCTTCTCAGTAGCTGGGATGCTTCTTGTGTTCCTCTTTGGCTTTGGCTTTGGAGCTGGCTTGGCCTTGGAAGCAGCTGCCCCTGTTCTTATGGCATCACCCATCAGCTTGGGTGCCTTAGGTGCTGGTGCAGCTACCTCTTCTTCTTCCTCCTCATCTTCCATGATGGAAGCCTTGCCAAGCACTCTGGCTACAGTTTTCTTCACCCTTTCTTTCCTCTTCTTGCCTTCAGCAGCAACTGGCTCAATGGGAGTGGGCTTCTCAGTTGAAGCTCTGGCCTTTGACATAGGCTGCCTGCCTGCTGGCCTTTTGATCTTCATCCCTGGTTTTATGCCTTGTGCTGGCTCAACTCTCTTGGAAGTTGCTTCCTCTTCTGCCACGTAATCCTCATCTTCTGAGTCTGAGGTTCTCTTCTTTCTCTGTCTTGTGGCAGCTTTAGGCAGATTGCTAGGGGTGCTCCTGCTGCCATCATCTGGAACTTGAGGGACTAGTGCCCTCACTCATCTGCACTTGCTGCTCTGACAAGTTCTGGCTATCACTTTGGTCTGACATGATGCAAACTCTGACTGCTGACCCTGTGAATAGGTTATAGATGAGATAGAGTGGATAAGCATCACAAAATGCAGAGATTTTTGCAAAAGAATAATTCAAAAACTTAGTTTTAGTTTCCCACTGAAAGCATCTCGGATCTACCGATTTCTAAACTCGGTGATACCGAAGCAGTTTTGGCACCTAAACTAGTGAACTCAGTCAGACCGAGTCACAATTCGGTGGCACCGAGACTGCTAGTGTTTCACAGAGTTCCAAAATCGGTCACACCGATAAGTAATTCTCGGTCAGACCGAGTCTCACTTGTGCAATGGCATAAGCCAAATCGGTGGGACCGAGTTTTTCAACTCGGTGGGTCCGAGATGGTTTCGACGGAAACCTAACCCTAAAATTTTCGAATTAAACCTAATCTACGAGTTCATTGACTGGATACAAGTTTAACAAACGTGGCAAGAATCATGATGATCACAATGTGCTAAGAATCGGATTGGGGAATAGCACAAAGATCGAGTCCATACCCTAGTTGGGCGGAGACTCACTACGGCGGCAACGACGGGGTTGAATTTCCGTTGACAGCGACGGAGACCAGCGACTGGAGGCGGCTGGCGGCGAGGAGACGATCCGGAGACCAAGTTGGCAGAGCAGGCTATCGCGCGGGCGAAGGGGTTCGGAGAAATTTCCAAATTTTTGCCCGTGACTATATATAGCCCGACCCTGTCGGTGTGACCGAGTGGAACAACTCGGTGGCACCGAGATGCAAAACTGTATACAGTTGTTGCGACTCGGTGTGACCGAATGGTTCAAATCGGTTGCACCGAGATCGAAAACTTAGATCAACTTAATGATCTCGGTTGGACCGAAAGTAGGGTATCGGTCAGACCGAAAATCATAAAGAGGTTTTGGAAGTTTAAGTCTAGGACGAATCGGGGACTTCGAGCGCTCCTCACACAGAGTGGTTCGAATCTGACTTGATCAAATTTTGTGATGTAGCATGAATAGAGTTTGAGACGAGATAAGCATAGATAGCTAGAGGAGGTTCTTAGGCATTCTTGTCCATCCACTTGGCAAAAGGAAATAAAACCAAACAATCAAAACAACAAGTGGATGTCCTCGAATGAGTAAAATATGCAACCATCATGCTCACACAATAGGATGGCAAATGAAATATGTGACAAGGCATGCACAACCAATTCTAGCATCTATCAAGCAATTTGCGATGACAAGGTCATCTATATATGAGTATATTGACTTAGGAGTCAAGTGAGAACACTTGATCATAGGTCATACTCATCGTTTAAGCTCAAGTGGGGTTACCACTTGAACATAAAGCATTGTTGTGTTCACATCTTTAGAGTTGCTTTAGCTCAAGTCTTAGAGTAAAGCTCCCCCTAGATGTGATATCCCCCCTTAGAGGGATGAACTAACCTCGGGTTTTGTCGATGATGACTTCATGTAGATGTTGAAGATGTGGATGCTCAATGTTGGTGTAGATCACTTGGAGCTATCCATTTGAGTGAATTGCACTTTCAATACCTACATGGGTTAGTCCCACAAGGAACAAACAAGGATATCCATAGACATAGAGTGATGCACACACAAGATGATGTCCATGAAAACTTTTAGGTTACCTTGTCCCTTGTCTTACCAACAAGAGGGTTTGTGACTCCTTGAACTAGTGCAAGATGTGGAAGTTTATTGCACTTGTTCTTGCCAAAATGATAAGAGTGAAGTATGTTGGCGGAGTCACCCTCAAGAACTCTCTAGTTCTTCTTCTTTTGGATCCACACCATCTTGATGGGAATCCTTGGAGTTGTAGTCGTACTTGATGAAGTGGAACTTGAAGTAGTCTTGGGAATCCACTTGACTAAGGTCTTAGGAGCTTCTTCAAATGCATCAATTTCCTCTTGAAGCTTGTCCTTGCCTTTTTGCTTGTAGTCTTGTGGTGGAAGATCATCTTGAGCTTGTGTCCCCTTGAAAGAAGTATCATACTTCTCTTGTTGAGGAACAAACTTTGTATTGGGGTATTGATCTTCTTCCCACTCAACTCCATTGGCATTGAACTTTCGTTCAAAACCAACACCTTGATTCTTCCGGTGCATTCCTTGCTTCCGCACAATTTCCTCGAATTGCTTACTCCCGGCAAGGCTTTTGTACACTCCTTTCTCTATAATTCCCTTCAATAAGCTATTTTCTTGCTCAAGAGTAACTTGGCTAAGAGAATCATTAGTGGAATCAAGAGAACTACTAGAAGCAACAATATTGGATTTAGCATGATCATTGTTACTGCTAGAGGAAGAATCTTTCTTGTTCTTGTTACTAGACTTGACTTGAGGCATGTAAGTGGATAAGAGTAAACGCTTGGCAATGTAAGAAGAACTTTTCTTGCGGAGATCATCATTGATTGCTTTTAAGAACTCATGCTCTTGCTCAAGATTGAGCTTTTCGAAGCGTAATTTCTCACGAGCTCTTAAAATTTCGCGATGATCTTCGAAGATAGTTTCATGAGCTAACTTAAGAGTGTTCAGTTCTTTAGTTAGAGCCTCAATCTTCTCCTTATCATTGTCATTCGTTTTATATTGATTAGCATGATTAATTGACGTTTCATCATAGTATTCATCACTAGAGTTGTCAACAAGCAAATCATCACCTAACAAGTCATCTTCATCACTATTGAAATCAACATACTCGGGGTGTGTTACCTTAGGACCTTTGGCCATGAAGCATCTTCCAATTCCTTCATTTGGTGAGTCAAATATGTCGTAAGAGTTGGTTGACACAAGTGCTAGACCGGCAACACCTTCATCTTGAGTATCTTCGGAGTCGGAGTGATAACTTCTTTCGGAGTGGCTGTTGGAGTCAGAGCCGGATACCCATTCACCAACATGAGCTTGATGTCTTCATTTTGTGTAGCTCCTTGATGATTTTTCCTTCCTTTCCGAATCCTTGCTTCTCCGTGAGTATCTTCGTTCATAACGATCATCTCTACTCCTTCTCTCTCTTGGTGGTGATTCTTTGCTTCTTCTTTTTGGAGAATCTTCTCTTCTCTTGTAGGGAGCCGTACACTCATTGGAATAGTGTCCGGGTCTTCCACAACTGTAGCAGTTTCGCTCTCGACTAGAAGATCTTTTGTCATTGTAGGACCTTGACTTGAAGCTTCTATCTTTGCTTCTACTCTTGTAGAACTTGTTGAAGTTCTTCACCATTAAGCTCAATTCTTCATTGAAGTTTTGTTTCTCACTTGACAATGTAGGGGCTTCACATGAGGCTTTGTAGGCACCACTTGATTTGTTGTGAAGTTCCTCTTTATCCTTAAGTGACATCTCATGAGCAACAATTCTTCCAATCACCTCCGTTGGCTTGAGATCTTTGTAATTGGGCATCATTTGGATCAATGTGCACACGGTATCATATTTTCCATCCAAGGCTCTTAGAATCTTCTTGATGATGAATCTATCGATCATCTCTTCACTTCCTAAGCCGGCAATCTCATTTTTGATGAGAGCAAGCCTAGAGTACATTTCAGCGACACCTTCACCATCCTTCATTTTGAACTTGTCAAGTTGACTATGAAGCACATCCAACTTGGATTCCTTGACGGAGTCGGTACCTTCGTGCATATCAATCAAAGTGTCCCAAATTTCCTTTGCATTCTCAAGACGGCTGATTTTGTTGAATTCTTTGGGGCACAATCCGTTGAAGAGAATATCACAAGCTTGAGCATTGTATTGCAACATCTTCAACTCATCCGCGGTAGCTTCATGGTTTGGTTCTTTCCCATCAAAGAAGTCACCTTGCAAACCAACACACACAATAGCCCAAACGGCGGGGTTATGTCCAAGAATATGCATTTTCATTTTATGCTTCCAACTAGAAAAATTAGTACCATCAAAGTAAGGACCTCTACAGTGATAATTTCCCTCGCTAGACGCCATACTCTCCTAGGTTGTGAAACCAAGGCTATGACCACCAAAAGCTATGGAGATCAAAGCAAATGGAGACCAAAGCTCTGATACCACTTGTAGGATCGAAAGTATGTCTAGAGGGGGGGTGATTAGACTACTTGACCAAATAAAAACTTAACCTTTTCCCAATTTTAGTTCTTGGCAGTTTTTAGCTATTGTAGGACAAGTCAAGCAATCATCACACAATTCAAGCAAGCATGCAAAGAGTATATTGGCAGCGGAAAGTAAAGCATGCAACTTGCAAGAATGTAAAGGGAAGGGTTTGGAGAATTCAAACGCAATTGGAAACACGGATGTTTTTCCCGTGGTTCGGATAGGTGGTGCTATCCTACATCCTCGTTGATGGAGACTTCAACCCACGAAGGGTAACGGTTGCGCGAGTCCACGGAGGGCTCCACCCATGAAGGGTAATAGTTGCGCGAGTCCACGGAGGGCTCCACCCACGAAGGGTCCACGAAGAAGCAACCACTCACGAAGGGTCCACGAAGAAGCAACCTTGTCTATCCCACCATGGCCATCGCCCACGAAGGACTTGCCTCACTAGCGGTAGATCTTCACAAAGTAGGCGATCTCCTTGCCCTTACAAAGTCCTTGGTTCAACTCCACAATCTTGTCGGAGGCTCCCAAGTGACACCTAGCCAATCTAGGAGACACCACTCTCCAAGAAGTAACAAATGGTGTGTTGATGATGAACTCCTTGCTCTTGTGCTTCAAATGATAGTCTCCCCAACACTCAACTCTCTCTCATAGGATTTGGATTTTGTGGAAAGAAGATTTGAGTGGAAAGCAACTTGGGGAAGGCTAGAGATCAAGATTCATATGGTAGGAATGGAATATCTTGGTCTCAACACATGAGTAGGTGGTTCTCTCTCAAAACATATGAGTTGGAATTGTGTATGTGTTCTGATGGCTCTCTTCACGAATGAAGAGGAGGTGGAGGGGTATATATAGCCTCCACACAAAATCCAACCGTTACACACAGTATTCCAATCTCGGTGGGACCAAATCAACAAACTCGGTCGGACCGAAAAGGTAAACCTAGTGACCGTTAGAGATTTTGTGTGGGACTGACATGCAACTCGGTAGGACCAATATGGTTAGGGTTTGGGCATAACGTAATCTCGGTGAGACCGATTACACAAACTCGGTGAGACCGTGTTGGGTAATAAGCTAACCAGAGAGTTGGTTAGGCAAACTCGGTGGGACCGATTTGCTCTTTCGGTGAGACTGAAAAGTTACAAAAGGGAAACAAAGAGTTTACATTGCAATCTCGGTGGGACCGATTCGCTCTTTCGGTGAGACTGAAAAGTTACGAAAGGGAAATGGAGAGTTTGCAATCCCATCTCGGTGAGACCGAGATCCCTATCGGTAGAACCAAATTGCTAGGGTTTGGCAGTGGCTTATGACAAGTGAAACTCGGTGGCGCCGGATAGAAAGAATCGGTAGGACCGAGTTTGGCTTAGGGTTTAGGTCATATGTGGATATGGGAAAGTAGTTGAGGGTTTTGGAGCATATCACTAAGCACATGAAGCAAGAGGCTCATTAAGCAACACCTCATCCCTCCTTGATAGTATTGGCTTTTCCTAAAGACTCAATGTGATCTTGGATCACTAAAATATAAAATGAAGAGTCTTGAGCTTTTGAGCTTGAGCCAATCCTTTGTCCTTAGCATTTTATGGGTTCCACTTTCACATCCATGCCATGCCAATCATTGAGCTTTCCTGAAATAGTCATCTTGGAATAGCATTAGCTCAATGAGCTATATGTTGTTATGAATTACCAAAACCACCTAGGGATAGTTGCACTTTCACTTACTATGTGATTTGACCACTCCTTAGTGGCCCCTACACGTACTCCCCCTACGTGTATAACCATTCCTGAGTCTCACTTGTACTTATCTCTATTTTCTTGCATGACATGTAGACAGGATGTGCATAGAGGAATTTTGTTACTGCACGTTGTTACGTAGTACTACTAGTACCTACTCCCTCCTTCTGGTTCACTACTGGTACTCCCTCCATCCTAGCTTATTGGTCCCCTTTATACTCAATTCATGGGCTTGTTTTCCTCAATAAATTATCTTTACCAATGTATTAATATCGGGAATGCATGCGTGAACAACGAATGATTAAACCTTGCGTGCAACGTTTTGACAAAGCATTGACTTATGAACATGTGAATGTGAGGGACTACAACCTCCTGCATGCATGCAACAATCACACGTACACATGTACGCAAAAATGCGCGCGTCGCCCTAATGCATGCATGTCCAAGCACATGACGGAACACACACAGTCACGCTCAAGTGCTGAACCTACATGTGCATGCACACACATACTCAGCCAGGGTGGGCTAGTGACTATATAAACACCGGAAAATGTATATATTGAGCGCAATGAGCGTATTATGAAGTCCACTAACCGTATTTTTACAAATATACAGTGACAGACAGTGTATTTATCTTGTTTGAAATTAAGCCATATTAACTGGAAAGGAGGCAGTATGGACTAGCATTACTTTGTTGTGTCCCATCAACTTGCCGAACGAGGAGAAGCTTGAAGGATGGGAGAAGCTTGTGTGTGGTGGCTCGCTAGACAAGGAGAAACTTTTGACTAATGCTAGCTCTCCCTCGCTCAGGTGGTGGATGTGCAACAGTTAATTCTCTGTCAGATTGCCAGAAGCATACACTATACTAGTACCATTATTGTTCGACTTCCCAAACAGGCGAACAGCCAAGCGCAAAGTTTACTAGTACTAGTACTACTACTATAGAGGTATGTACTACTACTAGGAAGCGGATGGAGGAGCGTCTGCACTCTTATTTTATTTTAAATTGTGATAAAGCAATCTTCAACACATTTGGTTCTCTTCAATGGTTCTCGCATGTGATAATGGAAGTTGATTCCATGGAACATTCGCCACAATTCTCGCATAATTATGGCTCATATCATGTTACAAATAGGAGCGCTCGGTAATATTTTCTCTATTTTTGTTATTCAGCGTGTAAACAGGTCAGCAAACCTCGCGGCACATCTTTGTGCGAACCGTGCTTGCCGCATTTTGAATGTGACCGAGAGCTGGCTTGATGAAACACCTCGCTTCCTAGTGTCTAGTCTCTTGGCTAATCGTCCTAAGAATGCAACCTACCCTTGCTCGGGCGGTGGACATGCATCAGTTCATTTGGTGTTAGATTGCCAGAGGCATACACTGTAATACCATGATTGTTCGACTTCACAAAGAGGTGAAGAGCCAAGTGCAAGTGTCGTGGTGGGTGCATGACAGATGCCAAGGGACGGCTAAAGAGAGGAGGAGGCTCGAGGGCACCGGTGGGCTCCAGAGGCGAGGTTAGCATGAGCAAGCGAGGGGCGCAAGACATACCCATGTCCGGGGCTCTTCGAAGAGATAACACCCCTAGTCCCGCCGAGTGTGGTTCATTCATAACAGTACAAAGTTGCTCCTAGACCTGTATGGAGGAAGAAGGAAGGCAAACCAAGGCTTGGGCTGCTCCCTCTCCTAGTGTGTGGCTAGTCTAATTGATCTTGTGTTCGTGTGTGTGAGTTGCTTGCCCGCATGCATGAGGGCTCCTCGGGGTTTTATAGGTCCACCCCCAGGGGTACAATGGTAATGTTACAAGGCTGTGGGGCTGGGTTGTCAATGTCCGGGAAGCCGGCGCTGGGACCCGCCGGGTGTCAGGACTCGCCGGGTTCTCCGGGTATGGGCCCCATGGGCCGGGCGCAATGTTTGCCTTCTTGTTGATCGTCACGGAGTGGCCGGGTTGAGTCCTCTACAGTGGCACCTCGTCAGGTTGCCGCTTACTGGCGTTAGTGGTGACATCGGGCGTACTGTAGCTACGCCAGCCCTGGCTAGCAGGGTAGGTGGCACACTGTCGCCACGCCTTGGCTGACCAGAGGAGTTGGTGGGGCACTTTTTCCCTACTCACCCTCAGATGGAGACTTGTCCCGTCGTACTGCTGGGATGGGATGGGAGCTGACCTGTGGCTGGGTTGAGGAACACGCCAAAGGGGAGCTGGCTTGTTGGAGAAGTCTTGGTTATGTCGGGTTCAACGGTTTCGCGCCTGCCGTCAGGGCCGGGTTGAGGTGTTTTGGCCGGCTTGAGGGAGTTGGGCGGGTTGAGCAACCCGGTCAAGTGCGAGCCGAATTGAGGGGCATTGCTGGCCCCGATGTTTTTGAAAAGGATCCGGATTCCGTTGCCTGCCCGGGGTTCATCCCCCTGACAGTAGTCCTGAAGCTGTGAAGGTCCGCCGTCTTTGAGTGGGGGGGGGGCTTCGCAGTTTCCCCCCTGAGGAGGCGAAGTTGTGACCGCCGGGTCCGGCAACACCCAATGTGTGCCGGCTTCCAGAAGTAGGATCATGGCATCCCGGCATGGGTGGGAACCAAGGAGTCCGCCGAATCTTGAGGCAATATTTTGGGCTCTGCGTGGGCGCCATGTGGCGCTCGGGAGACGAAGGAGCCTGAAAGGCCATGCGCGCGACGAGACAGGGCGATGGGCTAGGTCCTACCACTGCACGCCCTTGGGCCACGTGTGAGGATTTATTGCGGTGTCCGCTTGTTAGTTGCCGCTCTCGAGGCAGTTATTGCGTGCGTACGTGCGCACTTATTGCGGGGAAGTGGGAGGGGCGAGCGCAAATGATCCCACTTCCCCATGTTTAGAATCATGGCTTATAAATTGGGGGGGGGCGGCGGAAATCATTCTCGCTCGCGCTCCCCTGTCTTTTCATCCTCCCTCTGCTTCTTCCGACGCCCGCTGCTTCGAGCAGAGCTCCACCGCCACTCTTCTCTGTTCTTCCTTCACTTCGTCTTCCCGATGGCACTCCCTTCGGGCTCATGGATGGGCTTATCCATCACTGTAGAGGACATCACGTACTCTGCTCCACCAGGAACTTGCCGGGGGAGATGGAGGTCGCCGTGCGCCTGCTGGAGGGTGAGCGGGAGTCGCGGCCGGAGGGGACGGAGTGCGTCCTCTTTTACCCGCATTTCAAGCGTGGGTTCAGCCTTCCTGCGAGCCGTTTCTTCCCCACCTTCCTGGAGTTCTTCGGGCTCCAACCCTATCATCTTGGCGCGGGCGCCATCTTGCGGCTCTTCAGATTCTTCACCCTCTGCGAGGGGTAACTGGGGGTCGAGCCGACGATCGATATCTGGGTGCGCTTCTTCGCTTTGAAGCAGCAGGGCCTGAAGGCCGAGGAGATGTCCTCCTGCGGGGCCGCTGTCATCTACAAGCGGTCGGGTGGGGGCTGCCCCAAGATGTCGCTGGAGGATTCTGCCAAGAAGTGTCATAATTCTTTCTTTTACGTCCGCAACTTCGGCGCGGACCAAATACTTGCCGCTTCAGCCTGATGACTGGTCTCCACGAAACCAACCGGATGTCGAATCTATGCCTGGGAGAAGACCAGGTCACCCGCCGGGTCAACGACATTTCCAAGGCCGGGCTGTAGGAGGACCGGGAGTTCGGGAAACTCCCATACAGCCAGGCGACCCTGGCACCCGTAGTGAGTCCTTGGTCTTCGTATTTTGCCGCTGCCCATCTTCTTGTTCATCCCGATGCCATCTGGCATCCATATGACCGGGCGCCTACGCAGGTGGTGCGGGCCGGCTCGGAGGAGCCCGTGGCCAACGTCGAGGGGTTCGACTACGCGGATGCCGATGCCGGCGCAGGGCGCCGCGCGGGTAAGTTTGTCTTCTATATTTCTTGGGTTGCCGAGGGCGAGGCGGCGCAGGGGTTGTTGACATGAGTTGTTGGTGCAGTGGCGCTGGAGGAGGCGATGACGCGGCTGGAGCCGGGTCGTCTCGAGGGACGGCGGCGGCAAGCCGGCCGCACTAGAAGGACAACATTGCACCCCGACGCCCGGCCGTGAAACGCGTGGCGAACTCGGCTGCTGGCGCGAAGCCGCCCGCCAAGAGGAGGCGGGCGCTCCGCAGGCGAAGCCGGCGAGACTCCTCGTCCCGGTGGAGCCTGGGTAAGTTCCCTTTCTGTTGAATTTGAATCGCTGAGCAACTTCACTTGGTTCTTGTCCATTTACTTCATTGAGCTTCAGGTTGCCGATCTCACTGGCGCTGGCAGCGGCGGATGCTGCCTCCACCGAGGGCACCGTGTTCCGGAAGACCCGAACCAGCGCCATCCATAGGGACGAGGCGATGGCCGACGCATACCTCGGCTTGGACCCGACCGACACCGTGGCCTTGGCCCGGCGGGACCGGAATAGGGCCGAGCTGGATCTGGTGGAGGAGTCGTCCCAGGCTTGGGTCAACGCCGTAGCGGCGTGGGCGCGAGCCGGCGAGGAGCCGGCATGGCCTAAGATGCCGGCAGGGATGGAGCCGATGGTGACGGTCTTCATGCCATCGTCGGAGGGAGAGGATGGACAGAGAGGTCCTGCGGACGTGGTGGACCTCAACTGGGAGGTCGTGGTGGTTGAGGACGACACCGCACCGCAGACCGACGTGGTCAAGTGGATTGGGGTCGAGGGAGGCGGCGGTGATGGCACCGGTGGGCGGGGAGCCGGCGGTGGTGGCGCCACAGGCTACTCTAGCTATCGTGCCAGAGAGGGCGCCGACCGCAGAGGAGGCGGTCAGTGGAGAGTACGCCCTGGTGCCGAGGCCAGGGGTTCTCCATCTCGGGCTGGTCCTAGCGAGGTCTTCTTCGGGCCCTTGACCTAGGAGGAGGCGGCAATGGCCGCCATGAGCCGGCGCCTTCGAGGGCGGACGGACAGGATCCAGGCCAAGGTGGAACAGACGCCGGAGCTGCAGCATGCGGTGTTCGTAAGTTCTCCCTTGTCTTCTATTTTTCTTTTTGTTGCTTCTTTTTGGTGGGGGCGCGCTAGCGCACCCACTGGGTGTAGCCCCCAATATTCGGGCCAACTATGTAGTAGTTGGGTAAAATATTAAACCGTTGTCTTGTGTTGATCATTGTCCATTGCAGCAACTAGACTCCTACCGGGTCGGCGTCTTCAACAGGATTCTAGAGAAGCACCGGCAACTCAAGGAGCAGCTTGCCGGAAAAGAGGAGGCGCTCCGCATAGCCACGAGTATCATGCTCTTCTTAGTGGGGCGCGCTAGCGCACCTACTGGATGTAGCCCCCGAGATTTGGGCCAACTACGTAGTAGTTGGGTCAAATCTTAAAGTAGTCCTTTGTTTCCGAGTCTTCGTCGCATGGCCTACTGCAGCCGAGGTGTCGTCTTGGAGAACTCGACTAATCAGGGCCGGTATCATTACGACTGGCTTGTTGCTGATGCCGGCCGGCTTGGGGCCGTGGTGGCAGAGGCGAAGGAGGAGGTGACAGGGGATCGGCAAGCGCATGACGAAGCCGGCCGGCTGTAGGAGCAGCTGGCGGGCGACAAGAGCCGACTTGAGGCCGAGTTGGACCACCTCAAGGCGGAGGCGGCCAAGGTCGTGGATGCACAGGGAGCCCTTACCAAGGCCGACCAGCAACGCGACAAGCTGGCCGACGATAAGGGCTTGCTCCAGGCCGAGTTGGAATGCCTGAAGGCAACGGGGACCACGGCGGAGGAGGCCCATCAGGTGGAAACCCGTCGCCATGAGAGTCCGAGAAGGCGGCCGAGGCCAAGGACGCCGAGATGAAGGTGGCCCTTGCCAAGGTTGCCGACTTGGAGAAGACGCTTCAGGAGCGTGACCGTACCATTGCCAGGGAGCAACGCGGTATGTTGCTTGAAAAGCAGCACCTGGAAGAGTCCTTCTCCAGTAAGTGCTTCCTTGGTTATTGATTTGTCTTGCTCATCTTTTTGATAGGGCACTTCCCGGAGGCGTGCGGGCTACCGGAGGAGGCCGTCCACTTTCATTGAGACACGCAGGGAGTCATGGGCTCTAGGACCGCCCCGCAGGTGGCTTGGACCTTCCCGGAGATCGTGACCGCTTGTGAAGCCGTCTACGATTCTTGGGCGAGTAGATGGGTCGGCTCTCCGAGGCTGGTGTGGCGATGACGGCGGCCCTTTGGCCTGGCTCCGTTGCGCCGAACAGCTTCACGCGGCTGGCGCGGTGGTTGGAGGCGTGCCCGGAGCGGCTCCACGTGTGGTGCGTCTCCGCCGCCCGTGCTGGTACCGAGATGGCACTTAAGTTCATGATGTTTGGCACTGGACGCGCTGATGTGCCAGTGAGTCAGCGCAGAGCGCTAGCTGCAGCCGGAGGTAGGCCGGGTCACCACTCAAGCCAGCTACATCACCAAGTTCACCATTCACGATGAGTTCCAGCCGGAGCGGATAGACGACGGTGGAGTCGTTTCTGTTGATGACCACGGCCTGCTTCTGGATGACTCAGAGGGAAGCTCCAAGGAGACGGGCGTATATGGTGAATGGGACACCGAGGAGGGAGACATCGGCGGCTGTGTGACCCGGCGCTGGAGATGCCCGACCCACAAATTTGACAACACCACATGATTTGAAGCTCTCATGTACACCGGGAAAATAGTCTTCATTCGCATCAATGAATTCCCAACCAACTCATTTCATATCACAAACTATAGGCTTCTTGTTAAGCAAAATAGTTTCATAGAAATCTTGTTGTTCTTTGGTGTGGAACATATAGTCCACCATAGTCCTCCTTCTCACAACGTAGGGATCAGACTGTCTCCAAAGTCTAAGACATGCATCCTTCCTGATGTTCATATCCTCTGCCACTGGATGGGTGTCATTGTGGTCTAGAATCTTTTGTTTATACTTTCTGAGCACCTGGGCTTCAGCATCTTCTTGTTCCATCTCAGGCACTGGGGCCTTCCTTTTCTCTTCAGCTGGAATGTTCCTGGTGCTTCTGTTTGGCTTAGAAGTCTTTTGAACTTGAGCAGCAGCTTTGGGGGCAGTCTTGGGCTTTGAAGGAGCAGCCCCTAACTTAATAGCATCCCCCATAAGCTTTTGGGACTTGGGTGCTGGTGCAACATCCTCTTCCTCTTCATCTTCTTCAGCTAGATCTCTCATGATAGAGGATCTTCCAATGACTCTGGCAGTCGTCTTCTTGACCCTCTCTTTCCTTTTCTTGCTCTCTCCAGCAGCCTCCTCAGTTGTCTTAGAAGTTTCAGCAGTCGAGGTGCTGGCCTTTAAGGTTGGCACACTCTTGGCAGGGGCCTTATTATGCAATCCAGGCTTTGTTGTAACAGCAGTACCATATTCCTTCTTCAACACTTTTTTTGGAGCTTACTTCTTCCTCAACAGCCACATAGTCCTCATCCTCAGAATCTGAGGTTTTCTTCTTCCTTGATCTGGTGGCTGCCTTGGGCAGATTTCTTGGAGTGCTCCTGCTGCCCTCATCATAGCTGCTTGAGGGACTAGTGCCCTCACTCATGTGCGCTTGCTCTTCTGATTTGTTCTGGCTATCGCTCTGGTCAGACATTCTGGCAAGCAAACTGATAGCAGACCATGTGAATAGACATAGATGAGGTAGAGTGGATGAGCATCACAAAGTGCAGAGTTTTTGCAAAATAGATGAGTCAAAACTTAGTTTTAGTTCTCAACAGAAAGCATTTTTGAGCTACCGATTTGTTAAACTCGGTGACACTGAAGCAACTTTTGGAGTCTATACTAGTGAACTCGGTCAGCCTGAGTCACTGTTCGGTGGCTCTGAGATTGCTAGGGTTTCACAGAGAGTCGAACTCGGTTGCACTGATTTGCAACTTTCGGTCAGACTGAAAGGTGCAAGTGCAATGGCCTAAGCCAAATCGGTGAGACTGATTTCTATAACTCGGTCGGTCCGAGATGAGTTCGCCGGAAACCTAACCCTAAATTTTCGAGTCAAACCTAACCTAAAGGAAGTTTTCTTTAGATTGATTGATCTCATACGTGGTGAAGAACATGGCATTGCATTATGCTAAGAATTGGAGTAAGGAATTAGCACAAAAGATTGAACTCATACCCTAGTTCGGCGGTGAGTGCGCTACGGCGGCAACAGTGGGGTAGAACCCGTTGACAGCGAAAAAAACCAGCAGCGGGAGGTCACTGGCGACAAGGAGACCATCCGGAGACCCGAGACGGCAGAGCAAGACACGCGTGGGCTGAGGAGGTTTGCAGAAATTTCCAAAATCACACCCATGGGTATATATATATCTTGACCCCGTCGATGTGGCCGAGTGGAATAACTCGGTGGCACCGAGATGCAGAATCACAAGCGGTTACTGAACTCGGTGTGACCGAGAAGTTTAAATCGGTTGAACTGAGATTGAAAACCTAGACCAACTCAGTGAACTCGGTGTAACCGAAGTTAATGGATAGGTCAGACCGAAATGCACAGAGAGGTTCTGGAAGTTTAAGTCTATGACGAATCGGGGACTCCGAGTGCTCCTCACACAGAGTGGTTTGAATCTGACTTGATCAAACTTTGTGATGTAGCATGAATAGAGTTTGAGACGAGAAAAGCATAGATAGCTAGAGGATGTTTATCCATCCACTTGGCAAAAGAGAAAAAGCCGAACAATCAAAACAACAAGTGGATGTCCTCAATGAGTAAAATATGCAATCAACATGCTCACACAATAAAATGGCAAATGAAATATGTGAGAAAGCATGCACAAACACTGTAGCATCTATCAAGCAATTGGCAATGACTAGGTCATCTATATATGAGTATATTGACCGAGGAGTCAAATGAGAACATTTGATCGTAGGTCATACTCATCGCTTAAGCTCAAGTGGGGTTACCATTTTTACATAAAGCATTGTTGTGTTCACACCATTAGAGTTGCTTTAACTCAATTGATTAGAGTAAAGCTCCCCCTAGATGTGATATCCCCCCAAAGAGGGATGAACTAACCTTGGGTTTTGTAGATGATGACTTCATGTAGGTGTTGAAGATGTGGATGCTCAATGTGATGTAGATCATTTGGAGCAATCCATTGGAGTGAGTTGCACTTCTAATACCTACACGGGTTAGTCCCACAAGGAACAAACAATAATATCCATAGACATAGAGTGATATACACACATTATGATGTCCATGAAAGCATTAGGTTACCTTGTCCCTTGTCTTACCAACGAGAGGGCTTGTGACTCCTTGAACTAGTGCAAGATGTGGAAGTTCTTTGCACTTGTCCTCGCCAAAATAATATGAATGTAGTATGTTGGCGGAGTCACCCTCAAGAACTCTCTAGTTCTTCTACGGTATCCACATCATCTTGATGGGAATCCTTGGAGTTGTAGTCGTACTTGATGAAGTAGAACTCGATGTAGTCTTGGGAACCCACTTGACCACCTTAGGGGCATCTTCAAATGCATCAATCTCCTCTTGAAGCTTGTCCTTGCCCTTTTGCTTGTGGTCTTGTGGTGGAAGATCATCTTGAGCTTGTGTCCCTTGGAAAGAAGTAGGACCACACTTCTCTTGTTGAGGAACAAACATTGTCTTGGGGTATTGATCTTCATTCCACTTGACTCCATTGGCATTGAACTTTCATTCAAAACAAATACCTTGATTCTTCCAGTGCCTTCCTTGCTTGCGTACAATTTCCTCAAATTGCTTACTCCTGGCAAGACTCTTGTAAACACCTTTCTCTATAATTCTCTTCAATAAGCTATTTTATTGCTCAAGTGCAATTTGGCTAAGAGAATCCTTAGTGGAATCAAGAGAACTACTAGAGGCAACAACATTGGATTTGACATGATTATTTTTACTACTAGAAGAAGAATCT
This sequence comes from Triticum aestivum, assembly GCF_018294505.1. Taxonomy (NCBI): domain Eukaryota; kingdom Viridiplantae; phylum Streptophyta; class Magnoliopsida; order Poales; family Poaceae; genus Triticum; species Triticum aestivum. The sequence goes on from NC_057806.1 coordinate 222,943,140, forward strand.
TTCATACTCTTGTTGCTAGATTTTACTTGTGGCATATAAGTAGACAAGAGTAAGCCCTTGGTAATGTAAGAAGAACTTTTCTTGCGAAGATCATCATTGATTGCTTTTGAGAACCCATGCTCTTGCTCAAGGTTGAGATTTTCAAAGCGTAGCTTCTCATGGGTCTTTAAAATCTCTTGATGATTTTCCAAGGTAGTTTCATGAGCTAACTTAAGAGTGTTTAGTTCCTTAGTTAGACGCTCAATATCCTTCTTATCATCATCATTCATTTTATCTTGATTAGCATGATTAATAGCAATTTAGTCATTGTTTTCATCACTGGAGTTGTCAACAAGTAAATCATCATCACCTAGCAAATCATCTTCATCACTATTGAAATCAACATACTCGGGGTGTGATACCTTTGGGCCTTTAGCCATGAAGCATTTTCCAATTCCTTAATTTGGTGAGTCAAATATGTCGTAGGAGTTGGTTGACACAAGTGCTAGACCGGCAACACCTTCATCTTGAGTATATTCGGAGTCGGAGTGATTGTCGGAGTCGGAGCCGGATACCCATTCACCAACATGACCTTGATGTCTTCATTTTCTGTAGCTCCTTGATGACTTGTCCTTCCTTTCCGAATCCTTGCCTTTCCGTGATGTTCTAGACCATCTCTACTCCTTTCTCTTGGTGGTGAATCTTCTCTTCGTTTGTAGGGAGCCATACACTCATTGGAGTAGTGTCCGGGTTTTCCACAATTGTAGCAGTTACGTTCATGACTCGAAGATCTTTTATCATTGTAGGACCTTGACTTGGAACTTCTTTCCTTGCTTCTACTCTTGTAGAACTTGTTGAACTTCTTCACCATTAGGCTCAATTCTTCATTGAAGGCTTGTTTGTCACTTCATGATGTAGGAGCATCACATGAGCCTTTGTAAGCACCACTAGACTTGTTGTGAAGCTCTTCCTTATCCTTGAGTGACATCTCATGAGAAACAATTCTTCCAATGACTTCCGTTGGCTTGAGATCTTTGTAATTGGGCATCATTTGGATCAACGTGCACACGGTATCATATTTTCCATCCAAGGCTCTTAGAATCTTCTTGATGATGAATCTATCGGTCATCTCCTAACTTCCTAAGCCGGCAATCTCATTTGTGATGAGAGAAAACCTAGAGTACATTCCAGTGACACCTTCAACATCCTTCATTTTGAACTTGTCAAGTTGACTTTGAAGCACATCCAATTTGGATGCCTTGACGGAGTCGGTACCCTGGTGCATATCAATCAAAGTATCACAAATTTCCTTTGCATTCTCAAGACGGCTGATCTTGTTGAATTCTTTGGGTCACAATCCGTTGAAGAGGATATCGCAAGCTTGAGCATTGTATTGCAGCATCTTCAACTCTTCCACGCTAGCTTCATGGTTCGGTCCTCTCCCATCAAAGAATTCACCTCGCAAGGCAATACACACCGTAGCCCAAATGGTGGGGTTATGTCCAAGAATATGCATTTTCATCTTATGCTTCCAACTAGCAAAATTAGTACCATCAAAGTAAGGATCTCTACGGTGGTAATTTCCCTCGCTAGACGCATACTCTCCTAGGTTGTGAAACTAAGGCTATGATCACCAAAAGCTATGGAAATCAAGGCAAATGGAGATCAAATCTCTAATACCACTTGTAGGATTGAAAGTATGTCTAGAGTGGGGGTGATTAGACTACTTGACCAAATAAAAATATAGACTTTTCCCAATTTTAAGTCTTGGTAGATTTTAGCAACTAAGAACAAGTCAAGCAATCAACCTACACATGCAAGTCTAAGAGTATAGCAGCGGAATGTAAACATGGCATATGAAGGTAAAGGGAGGAGTTTGAGGGAGCGAACGCAATGTAGACACGGAGATTTTTGGCGTGGTTCCGATAGGTGGTGCTATCATACATCCACGTTGATGGAGACTTCAACCCACGAAGGGTAACGGTTGCGCGAGTCCACGGAGGGCTCCACCCACGAAGGTCCTTGAAGAAGAAACCTTGCCTATCCCACCATGGCCATCACCCACGAAGGACTTGCGTCACTTGGGTAGATCTTCACGAAGTAGGCGATCTCCTTGCCCATAATAACTCCTTTGTTGAACTCCGCAATCTTGTCAGAGGCTCCCAAGTGACACCTAACCAATCTAGGAGACACCACTCTCCAAAAGGTAATAGATGGTGTGTTGATGATGAACTCCTTGCTCTTTTGCTTCAAATGATAGTCTCCCAAACACACAACTCTCTCTCATGGATTTGGATTTGGTGGAAAGATGATTTGAGTGGAGAGCAACTTGGGGAAGGCTATAGATCAAGATTCATATAGTTGGAATGGAATATCTTGGTCTTAACACATAAGTAGGTGGTTCTCCCTCAAAAAATGAATGCTGGATGTCTAGGCACGTTTTGATGGCTCTCCTTGATAATGAAAGAAGGGTGGAGGGGTATACATAGCCTCCACACAAAATCTAACTGTTACACACAAATCACCAAACTGAGTGGGACCGAATCATGAAACTCGCTTAGACCGATTTAGTTCAAAATGTGAACGTTAGGCTTTTCGGTGGGCCCGACATGTCAACACTGTGGGACCAATTTCATTAGGGTTAGGGCATAACTTAATCTCGGTGAGACCGATTACACAAACTCGGTGGGACCGATTTTGGTAATAAACTAACCAGAGAGTTGGTCAGGCAAACTCGGTGGGACCGAATCGCTCATTTCGGTGAGACCGAAATGTTACGAAAGGGAAACAGAGAGTTTGCATTGTGAACTCGGTGGGACCGATCGCTCATCTCTGTTGGACTGAAATGTTACAATGGGAAACAGAGAGCTTGCAATCCCATCTCGGTGAGATCGAGATCCCTATCGGTGAGACCGAAGTGACTAGGGTTTCTGGCAGTGGCTATGTCATGTGAACTTGGTGGTGCCAGAGAGATCAAATCGGTAGGGCCGAGTTTGACTTTTGGTTTGGGATATATGTGGATATGATAAAGTGGTTGAGGGCTTTTGGAGCATATCACTAAGCATTTTGAGCAAGCAAGCCATTAAGCAACACATCATCCCCTTTTAATAGTATTGGCTTTTCCTATGGACTCATTGTGATCTTGGATCACTAAAATGAAAATGTAGAGTCTTGAGCTTGAGCCAATATGTGTCCTTCGCATTTTGAGGTGTCCACATTCCTAATCTATGCCATGCCAATCATTGATCTTTCTAAAATGATCATCTAGGAATAGCATTAGTTCAATGAGCTATATGTTGTTAGTCATTACCAAAACCACCCAGGGACAGTTGCACTTTCATGCGGCAACTTAAAGTGACAGGGCCGGGTTGGGCAATCCGGCGGTCTCCACTTAGTATTCGTGGTGTGCTGGCGCTTTGGCCCCTTTTTCTTGTCGGTCGACAGCCGAAGCCGGTTCTGTGGCGTAGGTGAAGTGGGGGGCCGCGGCGACCCGAACATGCCAATAGTTGCTGAGGAAGGCGACGGGTGCTTACCAAGCCGGCCAGCCCCCGAGCCCCCGGGTCGAGCGAGTCGAGCTGGCGGTGGGGGTTTTCAAGAGAAATTTGCGCAAGTGCAGGAGACTCAATAATTTTGGTTGGAAAGGGCAGCCCCTGAGCGTCATTCGGGGACTCTACAGTTTCATATAGTTTGCAAAAGGCAGTGACACATACGTGCACATAGCTAACTGTAAAACGAGCGGAGGTGTTCTGCGTTCCACGGCCGGGTTGTTTCTTTGCCCTCGGTGTCTCTCTTGCGCTTGTTTGACTTGCGGGCATCGATGAGGTAGTAGGCCTTGCAGTCGCACAAGGCCTTGCCGACGATGAAGGGGCCTTCCCACGGGGAGGATAGCTTGTGCTGCCTGGCTTGTTGCTGGATGAGTCGGAGGACGAGGTCTCCCTCACGGTCTATGAGGGGCTTGATCTTCTTTTTGTGGTAGTGCCTTAGGCCTTGTTGATAGATGGCTGACTAGCTGAGCGCCAAGAGGTGTGCTTCTTCGAGTAGGTCGACGCCGTCTTCGCGGGCTTCCTCGGCTTCAGTGTACATCGCGACGCGCGGCGAGTCGAACTCGACATCGGTTGGGATGACATCTTTGGGTCAATAGACGAGGAAGAATCGGGTGAACCCGTTCGACCGGTTTGGCGTTGTGCAGAGACTCCATAGGACTGCTAGCAACTCGTCGAGCCAGCTGCCCGGTGAATGAATGAGCGGCTCAAGAAGCCACAGCTTGATGCCGGATAGGATGAGGCCGTTGGCCCGCTCGACCAGGCCGTTGGACTGCGGGTGTGCCACGGAAGCTAGGTTGAGGCGGATGCCAGAGACGAAGCAGTATTGCGCGAGCGTGCCCTTGGCGATGTTGGTGTCATTGTCCGTGATGATGTTGTTCGGCATGCCGTAGCGCACCGCGATATCTTTGGCGAACCGGATGGCTGTTGGCCCGTCCAGCTTCTTGATCGGCCGTGCATTGATCCACTTGGTGAACTTGTCCACCGCCACCAGCAAATGTGTCATGCCACCTCGAGCGATCTTGAAGGGCCCCACCATGTCGAGTCCCCAGACCGCGAAAGGCCAGGCGATCATGATGGTTCGGAGTGCTAAGGCCGGCTTGTGGTTGTGCTTACTGAAGCGCTGACATCCCTCACACTTGAGGACAAGTGACTCAGCATCCGTTGGCCAGTAGAAACCATGGCGAAAAGCCTTGGCCACCATGGACCTTGAGGCGGCGTGGTGCACGCACTCGCCCTGGTGTATGTCGAGGAAGTTCTCAATGCCCTTGTCTTGCTCGACGCAGGGCTAAAAAACGTCGATGGAGTTGCGCTTGACTAGCTCATTGTTGATGATGTTGTAGGCGGACACCGGAGCTGCACTTGTCCGGCCTCGGTCTCGTCCATCGAGAGAACCCCGTTCTCTAGGAACTCCGAGATGGGTCGTCACCAAAGTGAAGACGGCCACCATGGCGGGTTCCAGGATGGCAGCTCCCGAGACGGAGGTAGCAGCCCCCGGGTCGGGGATGGCGACGGCCGGGTCAAGGATGACGGAGGCCGGGTCGAGGATGACGAAGGCCGGGTTGATGGCTGTATCCCCCCAAGCCAGGCTCAGTAGTCCTCGGGCCGGGTTTGGCAGTCCCTGAGCCGGGTAGAGGCGCGGTCGGGTTGTCCGGGACGAAGATGGACTTGGAGTTCGGAGACGGCTTGACGAGCGGCTTGTGCAGGTGCTCGAGGGAGACACCGAATGGGGCGGACTGCCAAGACAAGGCAATCTTGGCAAGTGTGTCAGTGGCTTTGTTTTTCGTGTGCGGGATGTAGAGGAACACGCAGCCGTAGAAGAAGCCGGACAGCTGCTGGACGAGGAAGCGGTAGCTCGCCATGTTGGAGTCGCGGGCGTCCCACTCGCCGCAGCACTACTTGTAACACCCCGGATGTAACTTCCCATATTTGTAACTCTGACTCTTGCCATTTTTGGCTATGGGATATGATATTTTCCTTCGTGGTTGGGCTTTGTCTTTCATTTTGCTTTTTGTTCATATCATGCATTTCATCTCATGTCATCATGTGCATCTCATTTGCATTCATGTTCGTCTCATGCATCCGTCATTTTCCCCGTTGTCCGTTTCGCAATCCGACGCTTTCTCGTGCCCCATTGCACCCTTCTAACCTCGTTTCGTGAGCGGGAGAAAAACTTTCTCGGAATGGCCGAGATTTGTCGAGTGGCCTTGGTACATCACCGGTAGACCGCCTGTCAAATTTCGTTCCATTTGGAGGCCGTTTGATGCCCCAACGGCTAACCGGGTAACCGCAAAAGCCTCTTTTGTGTTGCAGCACAACACCCCTCCAAAACAGCCCAATAGCCCAGCTAAACCCTCTCCATGTTCTCCGTCGTTGGATCACGATCGTGTGGGCAAAAATCGCACCTCTTTTGGACTCTCCTAGCTCCTCCTAGCTATATATATAGGTCTCCCCCCGAAATTCCAGACGAAACCCGCCGCCGCCCTGCTCCAGTGAGAGTGCGAGACATGGCGCACCGCCACCGCCCACCGTGCCGGCCCACTCGGCCCAAATCTGGCCCCCGTGGCCCGGGAAGCCGCGCCGCCGCCACGCGCGGGCGCCCGAGCCCCGTTCGAGCTTTGGCCACTGTCCGGCCGCCGCCTCCGCCGCGCCGCTCGCCGCCGCTGCCTCGCCCGTCCGGTCGCCACCTCTGCGGCCCTGCTCGCCACCGAACTCCG